>NC_069502.1:157452139-157619639 GCF_027579735.1 Bombina bombina
TGGGAAACTTTGCCCCTCCTGGTAGGAATGTATATCCCATACGTCACTAGCTCATGGACTCTTGCTAATTACATGAAAGAAATATAGTTTTCATATATATGTATACTCATGTTGATTTGCAATTTATGTTGTGGTAACAAAGATCTATTTACTAGATATGAGTTGCTCACTGTAACCCATTTATCATACCTGTATTGCAGCTTGTTATTTTGTTTTATTTCTTTGTTGTAACTATGTTCAAAATCTCAATAAAAGAAATATTTATTAAAAAAACAAAAAAAAAAACAAGTGGTGCAGAATCTGTCACCATAGGCCTGCATAGACGTCTAACATCCACTGCAAAAAAAATAAAAAAAATTATAAAATATAAATAATTCATTTAAATTTAAACATTGAAAAGCGTATATATACGTGAATTCATACAATATACCTGTGCTGCTTCCAACCGCTGTGTCCGGTGTACTCCTCCTTACATCTGGAAGGGTATCAGCAGACGATAGGCTATGGCTTGTATTTGTCGTAGAGCGTATATATTGCCCATGTTGTGGTGGTTGTCTAATATTCACATTTTCAATTTGATGTCATGTCGATGGATGTGGTTCCTGTCCTATGGAGGTAGATGTAGTATTCACACATGTAGAAGTCGATGATCGAACAGAACCACCTATGAAATAGAAAATAATTCTTTCAATTAACACTATCTTTTCATTATTCATAATGACATAACATATGACATATCGGGCATGTATGTATCTTTATTGAGGCAGGTACATTATTGATTAACAGTGGATTGGGTGAAGCGCTGAATCTATCCTCCACAGCCTAACCAAAAACACTACCCCCTTCCTGGATAGTATAAAATTCTAATAGATAAATAATATATACAGTTGGCGCTTAAAGCAGAAGGATCTGTAAATATGTCTGTTTGTGTCACTTTTAATAAGTTCTATTGTAACCACGTATAATAATTTTAAATACACTTCCTCTCCGATCTGTTATATGTGAACCCTTTAACAAAATAAAAAAAGGCTGTGTCTATTAATTCCAAAAGTTTATTCCAAAAATGTATTTGGACATTGCAATCCCATACAAAAAAGAAAATATAAAAACATCAAAAAGACATTCACTCCCAACTATAGTTGTTCATACAAACATTCATGCTGTCATGTAACAATAAGAAACTCCTAATATATAAGATAGTATCCAATTCACAATCTAAAAAATATATATGAGACTCCTAATGCTTATAATAGTATCCAATTCCCAAAGTTCAAGAAATAATTTATGCTTGATTTAGGAACATCTCATGTTTATTGGAGGTTGTAACTCTCCTTAAATGTTTATGTATCCTTTAGAATAAACGGTGGGTCTATTGCTTTAAGATAGTTGCCAATAGTAACCCGTTACAGCAGGGCTAATTGTCTCTTAAGGTTTTTCCAAGATCAAATGCTTCCAGCCGTCAGTATTTATCACTGGCGCTGTTCAATGTTCACAGTAAATGTATTAATTTAAAGAGGGGCTTCCTCACCTTTCTGTATATCTCCGTTTATGCGGTAAAATGTTATCTTAATGCCTAAGTGACACAATGAGGCTATCCAACCTCCTTACCGTGTCTCTGTATTAGGCGTTGTTCGTTAGCCGTCTTACTCAGTCTGCCAACTCACTGCAGCTCTTGATCTCCGTTGTATTACGTCACCTGGTTTCCGGAATCCCAAGGTGATTCTGACTTGCGCAAGTCTTTATTTTAGATGAAATCTTCTGGGTCTTCCTCCGCTCTTTAGTACATCAAAGTACGCAGGGTGTAGTATTATCTTTTGATCCCAATCCATGGTAAACTTTAAAACGGCAAGTGGGTCTGTGATCAAGACCCACTTGCCGTTTTAAAGTTCACCACAGATTGGGATCAAAAGATAATACTACACCCCATGATGTACTAAAGAGCGGAGGAAGACCCAGAAGATTTCATCTAAAATAAAGACTTGCGCATGTCAGAATCACCTTGGGTTTCTGGAAACCAGGTGACGTAATACAACGGAGATCGAGAGCCGCATTGAGTTGGCAGACTGAGTAAGACGGCTAACGAACAACGCCTAATACAGAGAGACGGTAAGGAGGTTGGATAGCCTCATTGTGTCACTTAGGCATTAAGATAACATTTTACCGCATAAACGGACATATACAGAAAGGTGAGGAAGCCCCTGTTTAAATTACTACATTTACTGTGAACATTGAACTGCGCCAGTGATAAATACTGACGGCTGGAAGCATTTGATCTTGGAAACACCTTAAGAGACAATTAGCCCTGCTGTAACGGGTTACTATTGGCAACTATCTTAAAGCAATAGACCCACCGTTTATTCTAAAGGATACATAAACATTTAAGGAGAGTTACAACCTCCAAATAAACATGAGATGTTCCTAAATCAAGCATACATTATTTCTTGAAGTTTGGGAATTGGATACTATTATAAGCATTAGGAGTCTCATATATATATATATATTTAGATTGTGAATTGGATACTATCTTATATATTAGGAGTTTCTTATTGTTACATGACAGCATGAATGTTTGTATGAACAACTATAGTTGGGAGTGAATGTCTTTTTGATGTTTTAATATTTTCTTTTTTGTATGGGATTGCAATGTCCAAATACATTTTTGGAACAAACTTTTGGAATTAATAGACACGGCTTTTTTTTTTTTTGTTAAAGGGTTCACATATAACAGATCGGAGAGGAAGTGCATTTAAAATTATTATACGTGGTTACAATTGAACTTATTAAAAGTGACACAAACAGACATATTTACAGATCCTTCCACTTTAAGCGCCAACTGTATATATTATTTATCTATTAGGTACATTATTGAGGCACATGGAAACACCCATTTGTATGAGTAAGTATGCACCAATATAACACCACTAAAACTTTATAATAAAATGGAAAAAAACTTGAAACCCAATATGTGGAACTCACAATTTTTATATCAAATTCAAATTCAATCCATTATGGTTTTATATTGTATTATCGAATTTCAATTATCTTGGTATCATTGATAAAAGAAGCATCAAGGCCATAATGGATTAAAATTTAAATCATGGGTGAGCCAGTGACAATATAAATTTAAATTCATACACCAATCAACAGATAGAACCTATGTTCTCTGTTGCTCCTAAGCTTGCATTGAAAAACATTAAAGAAAAAGATAACCAGAGAAGTAATCATATTACATTATATAATTTAATATTTATATTTTGTAATATTCTGTTGCATATATAAATGGGGAAAAATACTTTTTTGGGTTTCATGTAGCTGTAAATCTAATTGAAATGATAAATGGATGTAGCATTGGTGTGATTAATAAATAAAAATTGATCACATGAACGCTCATATAAAGGATCACTGAACAAAATTATTATTGGTCGTGATTCATATAAAGCTTGCTTTTTGCATCAATTATCCAATTTTTTTACATTATAAATACCAAGCTACATAAAAATTATAGATAGTATTTGAAAAACTTAAAATTTATTAAAATGACATGCTGTATAATAATCACTAAATTATTTTTTTGGGTTTATTGTCCCTTTAATGGTGATGCATGTAGCATTGTTGCCGCAAATTACATTATTGGCACACAATAAAGACAAGCAGAAAATAAATGAAAAATAAAAAATTGTTCGTCAAAATTGTTAAAA
The DNA here is from genome assembly GCF_027579735.1 of Bombina bombina. Lineage (NCBI taxonomy): Eukaryota > Metazoa > Chordata > Amphibia > Anura > Bombinatoridae > Bombina > Bombina bombina. The sequence continues at coordinate 157,455,838 of NC_069502.1, forward strand.
ATACATATTAATTGAACCATGGTTTTAAGGGTTATATGTAGCCCTGATTTCAAAATTAAATAAAGCTTTGAAAAATACATTACATTAAATATACTTTTATAATTATTTGAATTTGGGGACAAGAGTATGGCGCACATGCAATAACAAGTTGAATGCTATATGATACTTTGATACTTTATATGACACATGAAAAATAGCAGTAGCTATGTGAATGTTTTCCATATCAATGTTGAAAAATATATAATAAGATAGCACATTAACCAACGATTAATTTTTTTTTTTTAAGCATTAACGTAAGAAACACACATTTTTTGGTGCAGACAATTAAACAATAAATATGATTTTTGACATTAATTTATAGTTACCTCAAATATCGCTATCACAGTCATCGGTGATGCCCTCAATGACCTCTGTGCCAAGCCTCTGGAGAACTTTTCTTTCAAAGTCAGTCAAATCTGTGACATAAGGTTGTCCGCCTCCAGTACCACGTGCATATTGCTTTTCTTCGGCAATTTTTTATTTAGTTTGACGCTTGATATCATTGAACCTTTTTTTGCAGGATTCAATATTTTGTTTCGTTGGTCCTTGAGCACTCACAGAGTCAAAAATGTTTTGCCAAATAATATTCTTACATGGCACCGGGGGTTTGCTTGATTCAACTATTATAAATATTATCATAGTATTCGAGTACTGGATCAACAAGTACAACATTCTGTTGATGCGAGAAGTTAGGGTTGCGAGTCTTCTTGGAAGTAGCTGAATCTCCGGAGCAAGCCATCTTCTCAAAGTAAATACCGAAAGTAACAAAACAATATTCTAAGATTTCTGGGAAATACACGCTCTTATACATGTCAGCAGCTTAATGTTGCCGCTTGTATGACGATTATGACACCTAGTAGATGGTCACGTGGGTTAATAACTAAACCAATTATACCGTAGACTGATTAGTAACTTTGTTCTTTCGCGCCGAGCGAAGCTTCAAAGTTATCAATAATCCAACTGTCTTCGAGACAGATTAGACGCAAAATGTTATGGCTTGGTTTTTAGTACATTCATGTAACGAAGTTCTATCCGCAAGGTGTGAATGCCGGTGGGTTAATTTGATATGCTTTGTACAAAAATTTTGACGCCTTAGTACATGGCGCCCATTATCTAGATTACTGTTTGATATTAATGTACTTCTTTTGTATTATAGGTTTTTGATAAAAGCTTTGAGAGAGCTCAAAGATAGTAATATCTTGAGATTGTTGTATAAAATGTTTAGTTATGCATAATTTGAAATATATCTTCATTCTTTATTTTGCCACTTTTCATGTAATTTAGCTCTGAAGATTGAGCAAAGGCTATCTCTGCTACATATCTTTCCCTAATTGGATTTATTGGATAACAACAGCAAAACATTGTACTTTTTACTATCTTTATTGCAGTGGCTAGACTTGTTGTCTGTGAACTAAAGCTACTGAAAAATAAATGCAGTAAAAAGGATGTTATTTTATTTTAGAAACATGACTTGACTGATATGCTATTCTATAGCAACACAACAGAAATATCTTATATACAAGGTGCTTACTGTCCCTTTCAATTACCGTTTGTTTATATCTCCCTCTTACCCGCATCTTTTAATATTACACTGTGGGCCAGATTACGAATAGCGCACTAACAGCAATATTGGGTTTATCGCGACTGTATTACAAGTGGAAAATAAACGTTATCGCTTGAGCAAAATTGAAGTTAACGCGCATCTGGATTGCGCTACCTCAGAGCTCTGGTTAACTGGTCCGCGAAACAAAAAAGTTTCACAAAACACATAAAAAATACATTTAAAAGTACAATTACAATTATAATAACACTACGTAATAAAAATTATTAACAAAAATATTGCACAAAAAAGTTAGATTTGAGGTCTCAGGTGTTAGAAAAAAAGCAGGCAAAAAGTTTTAACATAGAGATACTTACATATACATCTCTAAATATGTATATTTATGCAATATTTATATTTAATAAAGTGTTATACTGTGTATTTACTGTAAAATATTCCAATGTTCTGCACATAGCAGAATATATTCTTTGCATTTTTATCTGTATACATCTATACTTATTTAAATAAATCTATATACCGGTATATAGGTATATATATATATATATATATATATATATATATATATATTTATTGTATCAAAATACCGACAAATATATTTAGAAATATGTATTTATGAATAAAAAGAACATATTCTTTTATGGGAATAACATTGGAATGTGAAATATTCATATTTTCATGTTGGATTAGCGCACTTTGCTCGCTAGTACGGTGTTAATTTTTTTTCCACTTTTTTTTGCTTCAATGACTTCTATGAGGGAATATTTTAATGTGTTCCCGATATTCTAACTTTGGCTTTTTAAGCGGGTTAGTGATTACTTTCAACTTGTAATATGCGCACTGCCCGACAAGCACAAAAATCTTACTGCTAACGAAGTTAGCAAGCAAGCCGTTAACTAGCGTTCCACTTGTAATCTGGCTATGTGTATTTATACACTGCAGTAACCTGCAAGGGAACTTTGGTGAGTGGGGCCACCATGTGCAAAATCTATCTTGAAAAGTAAAAAAAAAAAGACCTGTTTCTTATAGCTTTTAATATGTTTACTAGATTTTCCGGTTAAGTTGCATACCTAATTTGTGCATCTTAACAAATTCTAATCAATTGGAATGTCAAAGAATAGGAAGTCAATGGCCAACTGAATTAAATATGAACTTAAACGAAAGCAAATTTTAATAGATTAGAAAGAGGCCTTTGCATTTAATAGGGGCAAAAATATCTAATACTATGATTACGTTTATAAACTGAACGTTCAACTATGTTCTTGTGATTGTCTTGCCTGTTTTATTTACATTTTTATGATAATTATTATATTGGTTCAGAGTAGTCCATCTATATTAACTTATATTTTCTACAAGTGCTTCAATAAATATGTCTGTACTGTGCATTCTTATTCCTTTTTATCATCCCATTTAAGTTGCAAAAGGAATAAGCTATTATTGGAATTGTGCTGTGAATTACCAGTGAAGCACTGAGTGGCTTTATTGACATAGTTTACGTTTTGTATTGCAGCCAGGGAAATATTTGTCCTTTAAAAGCCTTGGAAAGTTTATGCATATCTTTTGTACTTATAAAAAGTCTATTTATTCCTTTAAAATTACATTTTCTATGAGAACTACCAGGGGGATAAAATTAAGATATAAATAATAACTCACTACGCTTTCTTATTTTGCATGAAGTTTTCTGAGTCCAGTAAAAAAACCTGTTCTATTTACATGTTATAACCTCAAAAGCTCAAATGCATTTTCTATAAGCGGAAAACATTGTTTTAAGTATGGTAGTGGAAGGCATATTTGTGCATGTAACGTCTTAAGGGTTATGCTGCCTGACTGAAATGTGAAGCTGTGCAGTGTGTGAGTTTGCAACAATCGTTGCAATATGTGGGGTGGGGACTCTTACCTGTTATAAAAGTGCATGGATGCTGGAATACTTCCTCTTTCTTGTCTGCAACTGCTGGAGAAAGGTTTTTTCTGTTTTGCTTGCAAGATGGTGCGGCCTAGGCGTCAGTCGGTTCCTCCAAAGCGGATGAGGGAGTCTTCGCCAGTGGCACGGCGAGTATCTGTGAGGGAGAGAGGTGGCAGTTTAGGTAGTGAGGTAGTAGGTCCAAGCCCTTCTCAAGGGGTAGGCCTCACCCCTTCTCGGGATTCTGGGGAGCCCTCTGGAGTTTCTTCCTCCCCTTCCCTTTTCCCAGGGTCCCAGGGGGAGGATTTGGAGGATTCAGGGTTGGTTTCAGGGGGTGGCGCAGGCGATGGGGGGTAGAAGTGTCTCCGGTTGGCTCGATCGGCCTCCCGGAGGTGTTTAGGGCTGGGCAGCTTGCATCGGGTGGGGGGCCTAGTTTGGAGCCTCTACTGGTATCAGGGCGGGTAGGCCCGGATCGGGGGCGCGTGGCACAGGGCCGTGGGCAATTAGGCGGGCCAGTTTTTGGGCCTGCAGGGACGCTAGTCGCTCGGGAAAGTGAGGGCCTTAATATGCGGGGTGAGCAGGAGGGACTAACTTTGAGCGGGGGGCCTTCGGGCCTACACCGCGTGGTTGCGCCTGGTGGCCTAGTGGGTCCCTCCCCTACCCCGGCGGCTTTAGGCAGCGGGGATCGCGGCCTGCATGGTGCCCCCTCTGTCAGTGGTGGTTCCGGTGGGTTTGCGGCCCCTCCTTGGGACGGGTACTTACCTAACTTACCTGTCCCGGAGGCGGCACGGGCGGCGGTTGTGGCCTTAATCCAGGCCCTTTCGGCGGGAGCGGGTCCGGGCGTCGCGGCGGATGTGGAGCAGTTCGACATCATCTGCGGTGGTCCGGCGGGTGTTCCGTCGGTCGGCGGCGTGGCCCAGGCTGGAGCGGCGGGCGGTGCTTCCTCCTTCAGTGGAGGCCTTCGGTCCGTGGTAGGCGCGAGTGACGTCACTTCCGGTAGTCGCGCCGGTGACGTCACTTCCGGGCGTCGCACATGTGACGTCATTTCCGGTTTCGGAGCGCGGTGGAGTACAGGCGACGTATGGCGGCGCAAGAGGTGAGTCGGGAGCCCGGGGATCCGGGAGGGGCAGCACCGGACAGGTGAGCGGGCAGGGGGGGACAGGCTCTTGGCAGTTGGAGACACTTGTGGGGGCGCATGGTAGGCATATGGGTGCTGGCAATGGTGGGTTCGCGGCTGGGACTTCTGTGGGCCTTGGAGTCTTTGGTACTAGGGGACCTGTTGGTGCGGGGCACTGGGGCGGGGAGGGCCGGGCAGCTATGGCAGTGCTGGGTCTGAGTGGAAGTGGGGGACTGGAGTTTGGCCCTGCTGGGGGCAGTAATCAGGTGGTTGGCGGGCTGCAAGTTGGGCATGAGCCTCTAGGGAGAGGACAACAGGATGTGATGGGGGAAATTTTTAGGTTGGCCTCAATTTTGGCTCAAGGGGCGCACGCGGGTTCCTCCGGGGTGGGGGGGGCAGCAGCATACAGTGCCGGTCAGTGCTGGGGGGTTGGCTCCTGGTCATGTTGGAGTTGTGGGTAGCGGGAGGGTGGGTGGACATGGGGCAGTGGTTGGACACGCAGGGGCTGGGGGAACGGGGCAGTTGGGAGTTGGGGTCCCAGTGGGTGGTCAGCCAGGTAGTTCTGGAGTGGGAGGGGGTGGTGCCCATTCCTTGATCCCTGGTGCTCCCGATTCTGTTTTCTTTTCTCAGGTGAGCGGGGATGCTGTGGTGGCAGTTTGCCAGGAGGCTCGGCGAGAGGTGACTCAGAGGACTGGACCAAGCCAGGAGGCTCTTCCCCCGGCGGCGGCAGGAGCAGGTGAGATTGCATTGTGTGGGGTGCTGGGGGAGGGTACGGGTGGGTCATCTAGTGACACTGGCTCTGAGAGCGACGACTCCTTAGGGCCAGTGTCTAAACCTCAAAAACAGGTATTGAAGTATCTTCGTAGGTTGGTAGCTGGGCAACAGAGGCAGGAGTCGAGGCTAGCTCCGGGTGGGGGAGTGCAGATGGGGGACTCAGTGGGTGTTGGTCAGCAGGTAGGGTCAGGTGCTGTGAGCTTGGTGGTGGCAGACAGGAAAGTGGCGCTGCAAGGGGTTGCTTACCCCTGCAATGTGCAATCATTGCATTCTCACCTTAAAGCTAAGACGATCAAAAAAATTAGAGATGGCAAATATGTACACATTTTCGATTTGTCGCTGGAGGCCCATAAGGCCAAGGAGCGGAGCGAGGATGGCTCAGGTCCAAAAAAGGCCAAGAGACCGGAGACAATGGACGAGTGGCGCACGTGCTTTAGGGTTTTGGCTTCCTGCCTGGTGGAGGCGAAGCCCGAGCTGCGGGTTGACGTCTTAAAATATATGGAAACTATTGAGTTCGTCCATAAGACGTATAAGGAGGGGGTGTGGCGGTCTTATGACGCGGATTATAGGCGTAAGATGGTGGGGAACCCTTTGCTGACCTTTGGCACCACGGATGTGCATTTATGGCAGCGTTTGGGTTCGGAGCGCTCCCCCTCCCCCCCTTCAGGTGCAAGGGCCGGGGGAGTAAGCTGATGGGAGGAGTCAAGAAGAAAGGGCGGGAGTGTTGGAAGTTCAATGACGGGAAGTGTGACCGAGGAGCGAACTGCTCCTTTCGACACTCCTGCATATACTGCGGAGCTGGTCACCCAGGGACCGAATGTGCTAGACGAAAAGAGATGGGGGGCCGCGGAGCTGGCAGAGGGGCTGCTGGGGCGAAGGGCACCAACGCCGTTGAGGGTGGCTGCCCTTGAGCCATGGCTCAGGGCATACCCGGACAGGAGGGCGGGGGAGCTCCTCCTGGCCGGGCTGCGCGAGGGTTTCCTCATTCCAGTGGTGGGTCCGGTGATTGGGGCGCGTCAGAAGCGGAACCTCAAGTCAGCGTATGACTACCCTGATGTAGTGAGGGATAAGTGAGAACTGAGCTTAGGTCGCATGGTGGGCCCCTTTCGGGAGCCACCCATTGAGGGTTTGGTGGTTTCCCCACTGGGGGTCGTGGCAAAGAAGGAAGCAGGGAAATTCCGGTTGATCCAGCATTTATCATACCCGAAAGGTAATTCGGTCAATGACGCAATCAACCCGGAGGTTAGCTCAGTCGTTTGACCAAGCAATGGTTTTGGTGCAACAGGCTGGTGTCGGGACACTTTTGGCAAAGCTCGATATCGAGTCGGCCTTCCGCTTGTTGCCCATTCATCCAGCATCCTTTCGGTTGATGGGGTGCTGGTTCGAAGGTGCTTACTATGTAGATCGTTGTCTCCCAATGGGGTGCTCGGTCTCATGCGCCTTTTTTGAGATGTTCAGCACATTCTTGCACTGGGCTGTGTTTTCAGAAGCGCGGGGTGGGCTTATAGCCCATTACTTGGACGATTTTCTGCTAATCGGCAGGGCTAGGTCGCTCGAGTGCGCGCGGCTCATGTCGGTGATGAGAGCCCTATTTGCATATTTTGGGGTCCCATTTGCGGAGGACAAGACCCAGGGGCCATGCACTTGCCTGACGTTTCTGGGTATCGAGATCAATACTTTAGAGAGGCAGTGCAGGTTGCCAAAGGATAAGGTGGTTCGAATGCTGGCCGCGGTTTCTTCGGCCGCGGCGGCTGACCGGCTCTCGATAAAAGACTTGCAGTCTTTACTGGGTTTGCTCAATTTCGCGTGCAAAGTTATCCAGATGGGCAGAGTATTCAACAGGAGGTTGGAGGGCCCTCTAAAAGGGGATAGTGGGAGCCACAAGTCGTGTGCGGTGTCTCCAGACATGAAGGAGGACTTGAGAATCTGGGAGTTGTTCCTGAAGGATTTCAATGGGGTCTTGTTATGGAGGCAAGTAAGGACATCTAGCCAGGCTTTGCATCTGTTCACGGATGCGGCAGGAGCAAAGGGTTATGGGGCTTACTTCAACGGCGCCTGGATTGCCAGGGAGTGGCCTGGGGCCTGGATTGAGAGGGGATGGACCAGGAACCTTACACTCCTGGAGTTGTTCCCTATTGTCGTAGCCATTGAATTATGGGGGCGGCAATTAGCGAACCAAAATGTAATATTCTGGTGCGATAATTTGAGCGTCGTGTTTGCTATCAACAATCTTTCAGCCTCTTCCCCTGTTGTGGTGCGTTACCTTCGTTGGGTGGTGCTGCGGTGCTTGCAGCACAACATTGACTTTACGGCGCAGCATGTGCCTGGGGTCGATAACGTATTGGCAGATGCGTTGTCGCGAGGCCAATGGGAGGCATTCAGAAAGTTGGCACCAAGGGCAGCAAAGGTTGGTACTCCTTGTCCTTCATTTCTTTGGCAGGTGGCGGAAGGGGGGACGTGCTGACTTCAATGGTTCAGGCGTCGCTGGCACCTGCTACCTGGAAGGCCTACAGCAAGTACTGGGCGGAATGGGAAGTCTTCCTCAAGGGTAAGGGCGTCCCGGTGGAATACGGATCGCCAGATTTGTTGCTTGAGTGGATGGTGTGTTTGAAGGAGGGGGGCTGTAGGAAAGGATCCATGCAAGGAAGGCTAGCTGCTTTATCCTTTTTTGCTAAATGGAGGGTTATCCAGGATGGGACAAATGCTTTCCTGGTTAGGCAGGTAATGAAAGGTTGGGGTAGGATAGAGGCTAAGTCAGCGGATCGGCGGGAGCCCATTACAATTCAGCGGCTGGGGGCTTTATTGGCAGCGCTGCCCGAAGTGTGCGCAGACGAGTATGAGGTTGCTTTGTTTAGGGCGGAGTTTTCGGTTGCTTTCTTTGGGGCTTTGAGAGTAGGTGAGATAGTTAGTCCAACCAGGTCGGCGGTAGGTTGTGGTATCCAAGCGCAGCATGTCAGGTTTGACATGCAAGCACTATTGTTATTTATCCCCAGATCTAAGACGGATCAAGAAAGGAAAGGTGTATGGTTATCCATACAGCAGCAGGACTCTGTGGAGTGTTGCCCCGTCCAGCTCGCTTCTGAGTTTTCGGTTAAAAGGCCTGGGAGTTCAGGGCAATTTTTTATTCATGTGGATGGGTCTAACTTGTCCAGATTCCAGTTTCGGAGGGTGTTGGAGGAAGCGGCTAAGAGGGTCGGCTTGGACCCTGGGCTCATTGCTCCCCACTCCTTTTGCATTGGAGCAGCCACCAGCGCAGCTGCGGCTGGGGCGTCGGAGCGAGAAATTAAGAAATTGGGAAGGTGGAGTTCCAAACGGTATAGGTCATACATTAGACCCCTTCAGAGTAAGGTGTAGATAGTTGGGGAAAGGGGGGGTATGAACAAGTGGACGGGGACTTAGTAATGTGGATTTTTGTTGATTTTAGGTGTAAGAACCCCTCCGTGTAGAGCGTGGATAGTCGGCCACTCGTACGTTCACTGGGCGGCCATTCACGCTTTGAAGCGCCCGGGCGGCCAGCAGCTGGGATTTCGTCCAGATGCGGTTTCAATTAGATGGCTGGGGAAAAGGGGAATGTTGTGGAGTGAATTGCCGGGTCGCCTAGAGGAGGCCTTCCTTCGTTGGGGGCGGCCTTCATTGATAGTGCTGCATCTGGGAGGAAATGATGTGGGGAGTTTGCCTGTGCTGGAGTTGGTGAACATCATTCAATCAGATGTACGTTGGTTGAAAGTGCGTTTCCCGGGAGTGCGAGTGGCTTGGTCAAATGTGATTGTGCGCTTGCAGTGGCGGCATGTGAGAGTGCACCGTTCAGCCTACCGTATTCGGAAGAAGCTGAACAGAGATGTGGGGAGGTTGATCGTGGAGGAAGGTGGTTTTGTAATCAGGCACGATAACATCTTGGGGGACTGCAAGTGGCTGTACAGGCCGGATGGGGTTCATTTAACTGATGAAGGCTTAGAGCTATTTTTGGCTAATCTAGCTGGCGCGTTGAGGCGGCATGTCAGTTAGCTATCCCTAGGTGTGGCGGCTAGAGCTCCATTATGGGAGGCAGGTGTGGTATCTCTTGTGGCGGGGTCCCGGCCGAATAATTTTTATGGTTTCCGCGAGGGTGTGGTCGAGCTAATGGGAGGGGCATGATGTTGCAAGTCGCAGCTTGTAACGCCTCTCCCCGCGGGCCTGCTGACCTAGAAACCCCTTGTGGATGATGCCAGCCTCTGAAGGGCAATGCTCGGCAGGAGCATTGCAACAACCAATCCGGGCCGGTGACCTCACTACGCTGGTTGTATATATATACTAAATTATGATTAGGCTTAGAATATAGTTTAGCCTCAGATGCCGCCACCCGTAGATAAGCCTTAAGCTTCTCAAGTTAATAAGTTTAGAGTTTGCCTGGTTTGTTTAATAAACGCGACCTTGCTTCACGGTCTTATACCTCCAAATATGTGTCTGTGTCTTTATTGGGAAAGGTGGGAATGAAGTCATGGCGATTTGACCCTTAAGAGCTTTTGCAAAATAGGTAACCAAAATGTAGTAGTTTATGCAGCAAATTGGTATAGATTATGATGAAAAAAAAGAATAAAAAAGAAAATTAAAAATGACTCAAAAGCAAAACCTATTACCTAGACAATTGCATAGCCTTTTAGTTCCCAACTAAAGAGCTGTTATGCAGACCATACTATTTTCATTGTACATACATTGATTTTACCATTCAGATGTAATCTCTTCTCTTTTAATATCCTGATTAATTTTCAGCACTCTTAATAGGAAATTGAGATTGATTTTACACATTTTATTCTCTTCTTCATTCCCATAAACCCTTGAAACCACATATTTTACTCTTGCGTCCACGTATTAGATGATAGTAAATGATCAATTTTGTTATGAGCATTGATTTTGGAAGCATTTTTAAAATAGTATAGAAAATCTGATTATGAATTAAACAATGCATTTTATTTTCACGGGTATCATACCAAATTAAATCTATTTAAACTTTGCAATAAAATGTTTATTGAAATAGATGTTTTATAACATTGTGCTCAATACAAATAAAAATTTGCACTTATCATCGATAGCCCAAAATTACAGGATTTCAAAGTAGCTTTAGATCTGTTTTTATAGTTCTGAAAAAATAAAAGTGAGTTCTTTCATTATATGTTGTTTTCCTTCTCTCTAATAAGGCTGATGGCTCCAGGGAATTTCACATATTGTTAGCAGCACTGATTATTACCATTGATGTTTTTGTTTTCAGATACAAGGTTCATACTTTGATTTTTTAAAAGATTGTAAATATGCAATAAGTCATATTGTATGTCTCTATGCTTCTATGTATTGGTTTATTCTTACTGTGAGGGTATCCAAATACATCTTTAATTTGTATATAAAATTAATTTAATTTATATGAAAGATTTTGGACTAGATTACCAGTGGAGCGCTAATCTATCGCACACCAGTAAACAGGCAAATTTACAAGTGGCTGGTCATTGCTACCACAAGCTTTTTGTAACAATGAATGCTCTGAAAAGTTAATTTTCTAAATGTCCCCCAATTGTCACCAAAATACAGTGGTGAGTTTTTTATTAAAAAAATAAAAAATAGTAGCATCTTTATTTTTTAATACAGTAACTGCATGGAGTAGTTAGAAGGGGTTAAAGTTGGCGGGTGTGGGGTGTTAGAAAACAAACGACACTGAAAAGTGCCTTTACATTGCGGTCTATGGGAACTCTGTGTTCTCTATAAATATATATGTATATTCTTATATACATATATATTTATATGTTAATATGTGCATATACATATATAAACACATAAATATATATGTATATAAGCATATACATATATATTTAAAATTGCTGCCCATTGCTGCGCAACTTGCCCCTTCCCTGCGCTTAGGTTCTCATGCAGTGTCTGACGGCATGAGAACTAGGCTCCTGTTGGAGCCTATGGAAGCGTGCTGTCATGAGCGCAATGCTTCCATGCAATGTGAATGCAAGGTCGCTCTCGCATTTCACCTGACTTGTAATACCATGCGCTGATATTACTAAGTGGAGCTAAATATCTCCCTTGCAAAAGCGATATTTTGTGCTTCACTTGTATCTGGCCCTTTATGGTTACCATAAGTGAGGAAAAAGCTAAATATTCTGTAGTAACATGTTTTTCTGAAGTTGATGACATATTTAATAAGCTAGAAAAGAGTTCTCCATAGAATGGAATAGGTTGTATAACATTTTAGGAATGAATAGTGGTACAATTAAAAATGTAAAGAAATTATAAACCTTGGGGGTGGTGCTTGGGAATATGAGTGTGGTAAATACAAAAATGTAAAGAAATTATAAACCTTGGGGGCGGTGCTTGGGAATATGAGTGTGGTAATTATTCCAAATGTAAACTTCTTTATGAGACCTGGAAGGATTTGTATGATGGTGAGGATAGTGGGCAATAATGATATGAAAAAAGATGTGTATTTGCTTGGCTACTAGACCAGTTACATTTTGATTGATTAGTGGGATTAAATACAAACTGCATACAGATTGTTTGAATGAATGCTGTATTGCTTGCTGCATACATGTGCTACAAATCATTTTAAAAGGTGACTAATTGACTCTTAGAATGTTTGTCTAGTGATTTGGTGCCTGTTAACTCCTATTCATGTACATATCACACTCCCCTTTGAACTGCTATCTGTGTTTGACCTTAAAAAGTCTGATAATGCCTCTGACTTTGTCATCATTTTATACCCACCTACTAATTATTAAATAATCAGGTATAACTATCTATATTCCAAGTGCAGTCTTGAAAACAAATCAAATTGCTATATTTGTAACTTCATAAGTTTCCATTTTTTAAATATAAGTAATTGGTAAGTAACAAAATGTAGCATGGAAATCCAGTCAAAAAACATTGATTAACTAAAATATAAAGTTTTTAAGATGATGCTTGAATGCAGTGATTGGGTGTAAGTTCGGAAATTAAAGGGACAGTCTACTTAATTTTTTGCATTGTTAAAAAGGATAGCTAATCCCTTTATAACCCATTCCACAGTTTTGCATAATCAGCACTGTTAAATTAAAATACTTTTTACCTCTATAATTACCTATATCTAAACCTCTGCAGACTTCCCCCTTATCTGAGTGTTTTTTTTTACAAACTTGCATTTTAGCCAGTTAGTGCTGGTTTCTGCATAACACAGGAGAGAGCACAATGTTATCTATAAGACATATAGGAACTAGCACTGTCTGTGTGTTAAAAGCTAATAAAATGTACTGAGATGGGGGTTGGAGGCGGCTGCTGACATGAGCGCAGCGTAACTCCGGAGCTCCAAGTTAGCTGCCCTATCTAAGTCAATATTACCCCATGTTTAAGATGCCTGCAACCCTCAAATATGGTTGCTAACTATCCGGTAGTGATATAACCATAACTGGATCCCGAGTATCTGCAGCTGACTGTGTGGCATGTTAAAAATGGGCTGAAATCTTCACGGCATCACACATCAAGATGGAAACCAGAATGGCGCCATAACCCACCGCAAGCGCATACCCGACATCCCAGATTTATATAACAATTCCAGTGAAAACCCTTTCCGCACTCCTAAACTTCTCATACATAGTAGATCTGCCCCAGGACGAGTCGGAACTACATCAGCCGCCATTAAAGGCATAGGTAAATACATACGCCGCACAACCACACGGCCACACGGAACTCCCAAAGTACCAATCCAAATAAGGGGTACTTAAATAAGGCCACAATGGGAAACAATACGGTTATTTCTTTCTTACCACTTGCATAACGGATACCAGCAAAGTAAAGGCTCATAGAAAGAACACAGCTGGAGGTCCTGGTTACCTGGGCCCTCTAGATTTAAACAACCCTTTACCCTATTTCGGTGATAAACACATCTATAAGCACCATTCTTAAATAGGCCTTGTAAGTCACTGACACAAGGAGTTCCCTGCAATACTGATACAGGATACATAGTACCTTAAAAGTTCTAAGAAGATAAAAATTAAAAAAAAAAATTAAAAAAGGGGGGAAAAAAAACTAAGACGGAAAAAAGGAAAAATTATTGGACACCTGGTTCATGGTAACCAAAGCCCATATATATAAGCATATCCCTAAATCTCCACTAAAGGATTAACAAGGGCTGGGTTACCAATCCATCCCAAATTCAGCAGAATTCCTGTGCAACATTGGGTCCATTACCCTTTCTGTAAATTATACTAGACACCGGAAACATTCTACGGTACCCTTATAGTATAACCAAGTTGCTAAATTACATTTACATTTATCCTGCACTAAATAGTCTACAGTAATGGTTACCAGAATGCACCTAAAACAGGACAAACCTTTTAAATCCTTGTCAGGGAAATCTACTACTATTTCCTTCTATATGCATGCCCCTGATCCCTCTGACACAAAGAGTAAACGGCTTTCTGTGGACCTTCAAACCACAAACGACTCCAACTCACAAGCCGAGAAAACACACATCTTTCCACGTCCATTCTCCATGACCTGCCCTCCAAACAGGACATTGCAGAGATTGTTCACACTTGTATAAGGGAAGAACTTGTAGGCATGAGACAAGATATTCACACCTTAGAGTTTCAAGTGTAATCTTTGGAAAATAGTCAAGAAGAAATAAAAGATGATGTACAGATCCTTACAGACTAAGTATCTGCACAACAAGAAACTATTTCAGCATTACAAGAGAAACTTGAGGACTTGGAAAATTAAAGCAGATGTAAGAACATTCGAATCAGAGGAGTCCCTGAAAGTGTGCTTCCTCAAGATTTTTCAGTCTATCTACAATCATTATTTCAGCTGATAAAAGAACCTTCTTGTACTACAGATATCCAATGGGTTTGTGCCCACAGATTGCTTAGACCTAAACCCCCCGACTCTGCACCACCGAGAGACTTCATAATTCGGTTCAAAAACGTTTTAGAAAAAGAGATGCTTTTGAATCAATCAAGAAAACTACAACCTGTCCGGTTCCAAGGCAACCTCTTGCAATTTTATCATGACTTAGCCTCTCAGACACTACAGCGAAGAAAGGAATGTGGTCCCCTGACCACAATCATAGTAACATAGTAGATGAGGTTGAAAAAAGACAGAAGTCCATCGAGTTCAACCTATACAAATATAAAATACTTACAAAAAGCTCCAGTTAAGCTTAAATAATCCCACTAAAAGATGACCCATTTATTACAAGCAATCATATCCATGAATTTTGTTTCTAGACAGAAATGTATCCAAACTATTTTTAAATGTATCTAGGGTATTAGCATTTACTACCTTCTTTGGTAATGAGTTCCACAATGTTATTGCTCTTACAGTGAAAAACGTTTCCATTGCAGGAGATTAAATCTCCTTTCCTCCAACCTTAAATTGTGACCTCTTGTCAAAAACAATTTTCTTGGAATAAACAGAGCTTCTGCCATCTCTTTATTTGGACCTTGAATATATTTATATAACGTAATCATGTCACCTCTCAAGCACCTTTTTTCTAAAGAAAACAGACCCAGTTTGGCTAGCCTCTCCTCATAGCTTAAATTCTCCATTCCCCTTATTAGCTTTGTGGCCCCTCCCTGAACTTTTTCTAATCCTGCAGTATCTTTTTTTGAAATCGGTCCCCAGAACTGCACTCCATATTTAAGGTGAGGTCTTACCCGGGATTTATATAGTGACAGAATTATGCTTTCCTCCCTTGAATCAATGCCTCTTTTATACATGCTAGTATCTTATTAGCCTATGAAGCCGCTGCGCTGCATTGTGCACCCATCTTTAGCTTGTTATCTATTACTACTGAGAAATCCCTTTCCTCCTCTGTTTGGCTAAGTCTTGTCTCATTTAAATAATAAATTGCCTGCTTATTTTTACTTCCAAAATGTAGAACCTTGCATTTTCCCGTATTAAATCTCATTTTCCATTTACCTGCCCATACTTCTAATTTTTGCAGATCCCTTTGTAACAAAAGTTCATCCTGCTCTGACCTAACAATCCTCCATAATAAAAAGATTTCATACCGTTGGGGATTTCCAACTCAAATTTGGGTACTTTGAAACAATACACGTCTGAAGACGCCACCTCCTTTTGCAACTCGCTGGGATAGACCCACCAACTGACCCCACATCACAGAACCTCCCTTCATCTTCATCCCCTAGGAGAAATAAAGAATCTTCTTCTTCTTGGAACACTGTCACTGGCAAACAAGCTAAAGCAACTGTTCCTCCACAGTCACAGAATAATCTCCCGAATACTTTACCATCAAAACAACAAAAAGGGATTCTACGACTGCTAAAGACCCTGAACACTAATGCCGCCTGAATTTAATCTCTTCGGAAGAAGATCTGTTAAGTATATACACACTCTTTCTTCACACACATAGCTTTTGTTGATATTACAATGGATAAAAACTGGTACCTTCATTTCAAAAGACTAGAAATGGTAAAAGTTCTTAGTGTTACCATATAGATAACATTGACATTTTAAGAGCTCCCAATGGACTTAAGTTATGCATCTACCAGAAGGATGAACCTAGTTGCACAGATTTTCATTAATAATCTTATATAGATTATTATAAAATGTTATAGAGTCTTATAAAATGTTTTGCAACATTTTTTCTTCTAGCTGTTTATACTAGTTACTTATCACATAGTCCTGAAACACCATTTAGTTGCAACAACCATGTCACTGATACCATGGAAAACAAACATGGGACAAATTCCTTATACAAAATAAATATACTTCTGGGCTAGCTATACTTGTTCCCCCCATGATTGCTCTCAAGACGACCTATAATAGGAAGAGAGCTGTTTATTTGTTTGGTTTGTTAAGTTTGTTCCAACTGTTCAATTTGCTTTTTATCTTATATCTGGACAAAATGTTATGTTGTCACTTGTTATATATTAACATCCACAATACTTTGATGTTTGTAATTTCGTTTATCAAGTTATGTACCCAACATATGCATTACCTACCAGACATACCCCAAATTCCTATCCTATACTAATGTTACACTCTTAACGTGACTCATCACCTCACTTAACCCTCCTGACCCAAAATGTTAAAGGGCTAAACTCGCCACAAAAAAGATCAAAAGCTTTATCAGACTTAAAGAAGCGCCATGCCAATATACTTTTCCTAGAGGAAACACATTTTAAACGCCATAAAGAACCTAAATACTTTGGGAAAAATGTCACTACCCATTTCCATAGTTTAGGCCCAAATAAGAAAAATGGTGTGAATATCCTAATAAATAAATCTATTCCATTCAAACTTAACCAAAAAGTTACAGATAAAGAGGGAAGGTTTTTAGGTTTCTCAGGTCTCTTATACGGAAGGCCAATATCGCTTATCAATATATATGACCCAAATACTAATCAGCTCCCATTCTTTCGTAACATGTTTAAGAAAATACTAAACCTGGCTAAAGGTCCGATTTACTTAGTTGGAGACTTTAATGTTCCCTTCCAACCTAGAATCGATAGCACTAATACCAACATTCAATCACCTCGCAAACTTACTACCGCTTTGTGGAAAGGTATGAGGTATTTATACAACACATGGAGATTCATACACCATGAAAAAAGATATTATACCTTCTTTTCGCATCCTAACAAGTCCTACAGTAGACTAGATTATATTTTTACAAATCAAAAAGGCCTCTCCAATGTTCAGGTGATATTTTCCTGTCAGCTTTTTACAGTTATACGGCATCAGTTTCAAGTGATTTAGCATATGAGTATTATGTCCCTTTAAGTGCAAAGGGCACCAATGCACTTATTTATGTCTTATGTGTGTACAAATGTATTTATGTGTTTATATGTGTAAATATGTCTGTAAAAAAAATATATAAATACATATTTACACACATATATATGTGTGTGTATATATATATATATATATATATACATATACATATACATCTTTAGACATGTATATAACATATTTTAATGTTAAAGCCCTTTGAATGCCTTTTTTTCTAACACCTGAGATCTCATATCTTTTAGTGCTTTTAACTTTTGTGTGCAATATTTTTTTAAAAATAATTTTTATTAGATGGTGTTATTATGAGTGTAACTGTAATTTGTAATGTATTTTGGATGTGTTTTGTGACCCTTTTTTGTTTCGCGAAACAGTTAACCAGAGCTTTGAGAATGCAGTAATCATTCTAGCGTAAACCATGATTGCGCTCAAGCGATCGCATTTACTTTCAACTCGTAATACCAGCGATAAGCCCACAAAGCTCAAACTCCAGCGATAAACCCTTATCGCTTGCACAAAACATTTGCGCTCCATTCGTAATCTGGCCCAATATGTGATAATATCTTCAATATAGAAAAAAATGCCCAAAATAATCTGACAGAATCCTCTGGAAGAGCATGACATTGTGAATGGATTAATGGAATTAATTTACCAAAAAAATTAAACATTTTGCTATATAATTAAAAACAAATCTATATTTCAGGATGAATAACCTTTAGATTGTAATATAATGTACATTAAATAGAAAGTATATTTATATAGCTGTTTCCTCAAAAACATTTTATTAAAAAAAAAAAAAACTCATGTAAATAAAAAAATAAATTTCATTTAAATAAAAAAATATCAGATTTCAATACAAAAAATACACATTTTTAATTTTTTTAATTTAAATCATTGATTTGTATCCCCTCTGGCTATTTTCACACTCTTTAACGTCTGTTTACACAATGCCCATTGCTATAATTGAGTTTAATCGGTTCCATAGATGACCAAGCTGTACTTAAATTTTGGAACAGTAAACTTTGGTGATGTCTGTGTTTTAGAGAACCATTTAAGGTTGTGCTCTTGTTCAATCATGAGTTTTGTACTAGGACTCATTTATTTATTTGCACAATCATTAGATTTTAGATATACACATTTGCTTATACCCAGTTTTATATTTTTACTCTCAGAGCATATATGAGAATACATTTGGTAAAATTATATTTCATCCTCAAACCTATATCACCTACCACTGATGGTACGTAGCTTTTGGCAATCTCTATATATTCTCTATATCTATAATAATGTATATATACTCTAGAGAATACATTTTTTTATGCAAATAGAGATCTGGAGCCAGATTTCAGTTATTTTTCAAGCACAGATCTTGTTGGTTTTTATTTTTGTGCTCCTTCACAAATTGCCACAAGTCCCCAGTTCCCTATATCATATATTTTCATTTTCCTCAGTTAAATGTATCAAATAATTGTTATGTAGCACAGTGTAAGTTCTTTTTGAAATCCAGCGTCTGGGGAAGTAACTGTAATACTCTGGAAAATTACATACCAAAAATACTGTTGTGTAATTGGCTTGTGTTTATTCTCTATTCCAAATATCTGTACTTTGGTCTCTACTGTATAATTCATATATTCATGCATTTTCTGCCCTTGTTCATGACTTGTTTTTTACATCTTTCAAAGCAACTTAAGTTTACAGCTTGTTTGGACACTCATTAGTTCATTGCAATACAACATATTTTCCTTTAATTTCATTCACTTTTCTGATATATATGAGTGAATCATTTTACCCCTGTGGGCTTAGAACTGCCTTTTTTTTACAACTTAAAGGGACAGCCTACACCAGAATTTTTATTGTTTTAAAAGATCGATAATCCCTTTATTACCCATTCACCAGTTTTGCATAACCAACACAGTTATAATAATATACTTTTAACCTCTGTGATTATCTTGTATCTTAGCCTCTGCAAACTGCCCCTTTTTTCAGTTCTTTTGACAGACTTGCAGTCTAGCCAATCAGTGCCTGCTCCCAGATTACTTCACGTGCACGAGCACAGTGTTATCTATATGAAATATGTGAACTAACACCCTCTAGTGGTGAAAAACTGTTAAAATGCAATATGAAAGAGGTGGGCTTCAAGGTCTAAGAAATTAGCATATGAACCTCCTAGGTTAAGCTTTCAACTAAGAATACCAAGAGAACAAAGCAAAATTGGTGATAAAAGTAAATTGGAAAATTGTTTAAAATTACATGCTCTATCTGAATCATGAAAGTTTATTTTGGCCTAGACTGTCCCTTTAAATCACATTTTCAATGGAGGTGCTAAGCTTGCCTTAAATGGTGCATGACATTTAATTAACTTTGAAATGTGGCACACAAGATTTTTGTGAATTTTGTGAGTGTAAAGTTACATTAGATTTTGAGTTAGAGTGCTATTGCTAGTCTAACATTTAATTTAGCATTTATAAAATATATTAGGAAAATGGTTTAGGGAGTTAACCATGACTCTCAAATGACTTTTAACCTTGTCAACAAACAATCATATCTCTTTAGAGCAAATTGTACCAGTTATAGTTAAATGGATATTATAATCCTGAGTCAGTCAGAGAGTGTGCAATAAAAATAAAAAAGTTATCATTGACTCCTTTTATTTAAAAGGACATTAAACACTAAGGGCAAGATTACAAGTGGAGCGCTGTTTTTGTTGAAAAGCAGGAACATATGCTTTAAAGCTTGTCCATTTCTGGAGCAATATATAGCAGCGGTTATGCAAGGATGTTATTCATTTGCGAGAGCACTAGATGGCATCAGTATTTCCTGCCATGAAGTGCTCCAGGTGCCTACCTAGGTATCTCTTCAACACAGAATATCATGCGAACCAAGCAAATTTGATAATAGAAGTAAATTGGCAACATTTTTAAAAATGGTTTGCTCTGTCAGAAAGACAAAAGAAAATTTTTGGGTTTCAGATCCCTGTAATATAACAAGCTTAGTAAAAAAATGAAGAACTTGATCTACTTAAAATATTAGTACTACTAAACTGCTGTACTAAGTTTTTTTTAAATATTTAACAATTTACACCAATCTTGAACTCAACAACTAATCTGCAGATAAAAATATTTAAAATAATTAATTAGATATGTATGTAGAGATAAATATATTAATAACACACAAGCTGTTGGTATATTCTTCTAATATCATCTCTCTTCATAGCAGGCATTGCCATGCAGTGGCACGAGCCTTATTGTAATATTATCAGGATTCAGAATTTCAAGTTCTAAGCTACTAGTCAGGACAAAATGTCACTCGTCACTTCAAATCCCACTCACACCACACCCACTACTTTACCCACTCTTTGCATATGTTAAGCCATTGTAAATCTTGTTGTAATATTGTGTTTATTTTATACTATAACAAATTAAATAATTATCCATAAAGTAATAAATTAACAAAAATAAGTTCTTAGCAATTAGAAATATCAACTAGAGGTTCTGGGGAAGGCAACAGCTGGGTAGAAAAAGGAAGTTGTTGAACTGAGAGAGTGCAGAGAGTACTGAGAGTCATGGAAGGTAATAGCAGACCTGGAGATTTTTTTCAATTACTATCATCTCTCCCTTCTCGCCCTTAAAAGGATAGTAAACACCAAAAATGTTATTGTTTAAAAAGATAGATAATCCTTTTATTTACCATTCTCCAGTTTTGCATAACCAACACTGTTATAGAAATATACTTTTTACCCATGTAATTACCTTGTATCCAAGCTTCTGCTGACTGCCTCCTTATCGCAGATCTTTTAAGAGACTTGCATTTCAGGCAATTACTGCTGACTCTTAAATAGCCTCACGTGCATGAGCACAACGTTATCTATATGAAACACATGAACTAACACCCTCTAGCTTTGAAAAACTGTCTAATGCATTTAAATTCGAGGCAGCCTTCAAGGGTTTAGAAATTAGCATATGAGCCTATCTAGCATTAGCCTTCAACTAAGAATAACAAGAGAACAAAGCAAATTTTATGATAAAAGTTAATTAGAAAGTTGTTTAAAATGGCATGCCCTGAGCTGCTGGTGGAGTTTATCGTGCCAAACCCAGGGACCTGGGTAGCTTCTTGGATAGCCTGTATCAACGCTCCTGGAACCAGACAGTGGACAGACATCCCACTGTGCTGACATTATTAGTCAGCTTGCAAAAAGCCTATACCTTGGGCTTCCTCTTTTTATATATATTAGAACTTGTGATATAACTTCAAAGAGGAACAGAGTGCCTCCCTCCCCCACCGGTGCTGCGTGGGAGGTTGAGGCTATCTTTATACACTCTCTCTGCTATACTGATAAACTGCCTTGAACCTGGCCCTAATTACCTGCAGGATAACAGCAGATTCTCTCCATACCCTTTCCTCCCCCACCGGTGCTGCGTGGGAGGATAAGGCTATTTACATATATCAACACTGCTGCACTAACAAGGACCTGATGTTTTTTTCCTGACTCCTGCCCTGAGTATCCACAGCAGCGCGGCGGACCCCCCACATACCTTCCTCTCCCCCACCGAAGTTGCGAGGGAGACAGAAATCATCCGTGAGACTGAGCTGAAGTGTGGTGGCGGAGCCGCATCTTCAAGCAGGGAGCGATAAGTACTCGAAGCGGCTCTGCTCGGTGCCGGACTGAAAGCTTGCTGGAGAATCCCCCCTCCCCCACCGGTGCTGCGTGGGAGGTCGGGGCTATGTGTAGCTAGCCTGGCAGTTGCCGCTGAGATCTCCCTGTGCAGCGCCTCTGCATATCTCTGCTCTGGTTCCTCGAGACGCTGTGGGTAAATTAGGAGGTGCTCAATCTGGGAGCATGTTTTTCTCTCTTCACCTTTTTTTTGGGGATACCAACCAGAGCTGCATGTCCTGGGGAACACTGTATGGATCCTGGTAAAAATGCTATGGAAGATGGCTGTATAATTAACCCCTCTAATAGGTATCAGCAATTTTGGCATTTTCTCATATTGAAGGCTCTTTCCGCCCACCTACCTGGCTATTAGTTGAACGCTGATGCACAGAATGACCCAGGTAAGGTGACGAGCTGCATACATACAAGAACTGGCTGAACTTTATTAACTATATAAAGGAACTTTTTTTTTTTTTTTTTCATTGGCTCCTTATATGATTCTTTTTTCTGCATATGATTTGCTTGGCGCATTTAATTTTATTTAACTATATTACTTGTCGCTACAATTTTTGTCATATCAATGTATTGAGCAAATCTAGGCAAAAATGTTAATGCTTAAGAATGTGTAAAATGTGCATAGTATGTAAAAAGTCATTGTACTTTCTCCTCTAAAAAGTGAAACATTCTCAGGGGAGAGAGAAGGGAGGGGAAAAGGGGAGGAAAAAAAAAAATCAAAGGTTATTGAGTGTGAATAAGGAATTAATAATTCAATACCAGAGAAATTTACTATAACCTTTTTCAGGATATATTACCCATTATTACTGCTTGGAGGGAAGGGCTATATAGAGATAAAAGATCCTCAGTTATATTATCTAATAACTCTTTCCTAAGAATAAATCTCCTACGTTCCCTGAAAATAAAATACTATCCCTTACTATTGGACAGGGAGAAAGTTTATATAGAAATATAAAGATCATTAGTTAAAACTACCTTATAAATTTTCTTTAAAGAAGAGATATTTTAACTTCTCTGAAAATAAAATACAAATGAAACTGACTGAACCAGGATATAACTAGGTCACTGTGAATATGTTTGCTTACCTATAAAATATACTGTATATAATTGCTGGAATAATATTTTCTTGGATATAAATCTAATTAAGAAATTGCTGTTGCTGCTTTCAGAGATACCATTTCCTTTATTGTGTCTTTTGAAGATTAGCAACAGTAAGACAATTAACAAATTGGCATAAAATTGCCTAACATTAATAACGTCCCTGATCTCTGCATCCCTGGCTGGATCTAAATAACACGATTTAATTCACAGTTTATTATTTTTCCTTTCTTTCCTTTTTTTTTTTTTTTTTTTTTCTCTCTCCCCCTTTTCTTTTCCCTCACTTGGTCACAATAGTGCACATCCCTATCCTCACTTGTCTATTTGAGAACGCTTCACCTTCTCAAACTTAACTCTAAAATTAAGTTCACTCCCTGTATTGATCTTCACTTAGATAAATTGCCTCACTTCAATTTTTTTTAATTCTCTTTTCTAGCACATGGATAAATTCCTTCACACCTCACCCCGGAATATTTCTCCAGCCATGGCAGCAATACAGAGAGACAGAAAATTGAAGGGTAATCAGGAGTCTCCCACAGAAGCGCAACCAACTATGTTAAATGTACCAGTTGTACAAGAAGTAACCAATATTCACAGCTTAGTCGCTAGTATATCTGATGCGCTCTCTCCTAAATTTGAGGCTCTTAGAGCTGAAATCAAACAAGATTTTCTTTCTCTGACACAAGAGGTTCGTCAATTCTCCAACAGGCTGCAGGAAGCCGAACAAAGAGTTTCGGACCTGGAAGATCTAACAATAACGCATAGTTCTAATCTAGAAGGTATAAATAATAACGTACAGAAAATTCAAAACAGATTAGAAGATCTAGAAAATCGTTCTAGAAGAAATAATATAAGAATTATAGGCCTTCCGGAAGAACAACAATATGACAATCTTGTTAATTTTATATCAGAAACCTTGCCTACAATTTTAAAGATGCCATCTACCCTATATCCCATGCCAGTGGAGAGAGCGCACAGACTTGGTCTACCTCGCTCAGGCAATAAAGATAGAACTAGGCCTAGGCCTGTTATCGCTAGAATATTAAATTTTCAAGACAAACTTACCTTATTCCAGCATTATCGCAAACAACAGCCTGTTAAGGCTGGAGACGCTACAATCCTTATGTTTCAAGATTTCTCCGCTGACACTGCAGCAAGGAGAAGGGAGCTTGCTCCTATTTGTTCCAAACTGATACAAAAAGGGTACCAGGCAACCATAATGTACCCCTACAAATTAAAGGTTAAAGTTGGGGAAGTCACACACTTCTTTGAAGAAGCTCAACTGGCTGAGAGCTTCTATAACACACTGGGTTCCTAAGCTTAATAACAGCAATATTGAATATCTGATTATTAGACTGAGTGTAAGCTATAGGTTTTTGCTTATGGGAAAGACCGTGTCTCTTCTAGACGTGAGTCCTAGGACCCAACCCCCACCTGTGCGGAGAAAATTTAGGTGTCTAATTTTAAATTATTATTATTATTATTTTTTTTTTTATTATTATTATTATTATTATTATTATTTTTTTTTTTTTTTTTTTTTTTATTTATTTATTTATTTTATTTATTTATTTATTTTTCTCTTTTCTCTTTCTCTCTTCTCTTTCTCCCTTCTTAATGTATAAATGAATATGCTGAATAAAAATTGTAAAATAGTATCTTGGAATGTAGGTGGTATATCTACCCCTATAAAGAGAAAAGCAATCCTTAATCACCTGCGAAAGATCCAGACTGACATAGGTTTTATTCAAGAAACCCATTTATCAGCTGAAGAATCTTTAAAACTTAAATCAACATGGGTAAAAGAAATCTATTTTGCACCTAGTGTTAAGAGGAAAAGGGGGGTAGCAATTCTAATAGGAAAGAAAATTGATACCGAAGTCACACATTTTGAGGCTGACATCGGGGGGAGATATGTACTACTGAAAATAAAGATTGCCCAGAAGATGTATACATTATGTAATACATACGGCCCTAATGTATTTGATCCAAAATTCTGGAACACTTTGCAGACCAAATTATTATCCTTCACGGAAGGCTCTTTAATTATGGGAGGAGATTACAATATGGCACCACAATGCCCGATCGATAGGCTAAGACATAATGTCAAACAGTTAAAACAAAAAAAAGATAATCTAGAGGGTAAGATGTTTAAAAAAAATAATGCAGAACTTAGCACTGCGGGATATCTGGAGACAGCAAAATCCTTCTACTCAAAATTTTACCTGTCTTTCCAAGGCGCATAAGACGCTCTCCAGAATCGACATTTTTCTAATTGATGAACGTATGGTGATGAGAGGGGTAAAAACAGATATAGGACCAATATTTCTTTCAGATCATGCACCGATTGTACTTGAGTTTCAGCTTTCACATTTGTATTCTGCTGCAACACGTTTCTTTTTTCCCTACTATCTGACGACTGAGGTAAAATTCAAGAACTGGCTTATAAATAGATATAAGGAATTTGTACATTTTAATAAAGACTATTTAAACCGCCCTGAAGTATTTTGGGACACTGCAAAAGCAGTAATGAGAGGCGAAATAATTTCATATAGCTCAGCCCTGCATAAGAAAATTCGATCTAGAGAAAGAGAATCATGCCAATGTTTAACTAACACTTATAATCATTATCTGCTTGACAAAACCCCCTTAAATTGGGCAAAATACGTTAAAGCAAAATATGAAAGGGATACTTTTGTTTTACTGCAAGAAACTCAAAAGGAATTAAAAATGCAGGCTAAGCTATATAAATATGGTAATAAATCAGGTAAGATGCTGGCCAAATTAATAAAAAATGAGAAAAAACAACCAATCATAGACAAATTGTATAATAAAGGTCTTCAGCTTTCTAAAGCCGAAGACATACTAGCTGCATTTAATGAATATTACCAGGAATTATATTCATTTAAAACAAGTGATACGCATACATCTGATGACTTTTGGAGAGATATCACGTATCCTACTGTCACATCAGAAATGGCTGATAGCCTCAATGTCCCTATTTCCATAGAAGAAATAGAGAAAGTAATATCCAAGCTTGCCTCAAATAAAGCAGCAGGTCCAGATGGCTTGCCTAGTGAATTCTATAAGATCCTGATTGGTGAAGCCACCCCACATCTTTGCACGCTCTTTAACAGCTTCTTTATTAGTGGTAAAATGATCCCCTCTTCATTTACCAATTCTTACACAACTTTGATATTAAAAGGCGGAAAAAACCCTGAATACAAGGAATCCTACAGACCAATTGCACTGTTAAATTCAGATTACAAAATTCTTACTGCAATTCTAGCATCTAGACTTCAAAGACCCCTCTCAGAAATTATACATACTGATCAAGCAGGTTTTCTAAATAACCGCAACTCAGCCTCAAAAATTAGGGAAGCCCTATTGGTGACAGAATATTTTGAGGTACTATCTAATTTAACTAGCGGGGGGGAGGACATACCTGACCTTGCTATTATTTCCTTAGATGCTGAAAAAGCCTTTGATTCAATATTTTACGAACATATCAAAACATCGTTAAGACAATTTGGCATCAGAGGTAATTTTCTTGAATTTATCGAAAATCTATATAAACACCCATCTACAAGATTGATAGTGAATAACAACATTTCCCCCTCTATCTTGTTAGGTAGAGGAACAAGGCAGGGCTGTCCTCTTTCCCCGCTCTTATTTAATATTTCCATTGAACCTCTGGCAATTAAAATACGCCATCATTTGGATGGTATAAAAATTCGTAACTGCGAAATAAAAATCGGTCTGTATGCTGATGATCTGCTGCTTTATTTGGCTAACACCAAACTGAACTTACCAAAACTTTTTCAGATCTTGGAACAATTTGGTACATTCTCTGGATACAAAGTAAATATGACAAAATCAGAGATAGTGTAGCTCAGGAAAAATAAAACTTCAATATTAAAAACTCCTTTTCGCCAAGTAAAAGATTCTTTTAAATATCTAGGGATTCATATTCCGACAAGGTCCGTAGATCTCTATACATTGAATATACCCCCAGTAGTAAAAATGATCAAAGAAAAGCTTTTGTTATGGCAAAATCTCCCAATATCACTTTCTGGAAGGATTGCCCTTTTTAAAATGGCTCTTCTTCCAAAACTTTTATATATACTTCAAAATACACCAATAATTCTATTAGGTAAGGATATACGTTCAATCAATACTTCACTTATACAGTTCTTATGGCAGAATAAGAGGTCTAAGATATCTCTTATTAAACTTTCAATACCAAGAAAGGATGGTGGTCTTGCCTTACCAGACATAAGGCTATATAACCTCTCCTTTCTGGCTCGTGTCGTAACAGACTGGATCTCATCTAATAACTATGTCTTGAATAATTATCTCGAGACCAGTGTCTGCTACCCATATTCTCTATCTGCATTAATACACTTAGTACCTAAAGAAATCCCCTCAGAAATTAAACGATTTAAAACAATTATTAACCCACTTAAAGCTTGGCACAAGATAGTAACCTTTCTTTCAATTAATAATAGTGCTACCTGTCTTTTGCCTATAATAGGTAACCCTATTTTTCAATCAGGATTGCATTCCGAAGTCTTTAGGAAATGGCATAATCGGGGGTTAACCAAGGTATACCAAATAATTGATAAAGAGAGAAAATATATCAAAACATTCCAGGAATTAAAAAGAGATTTTGATTTGCCCAATAAAGACTTCTTTGCGTATTTGCAATTAAGGCATTTTGCACAGGACCTAGTTAAGAAAGCTGGTTGGGAATGGGGACTAGGTAAACTCGATGATTGGCTTGCTCTAACAAGAAATGGTCATATGTCAATTGCACCATGTTATCATCTTCTGGGTACAAATAAAGGAGAACCGGTACTGGCAAAGATTGCCCTCTACTGGAATACAGCAATCCCTCAGAGTAATATTGAGTCTAAAACTATTCAATTGTCAATTAAAAAAATTGCACAAGTAACGCTCTCTGCAACTTGGAGGGAGGCACATGTTAAGCTCCTTCATGGGGCATATTTTACCCCCGAGAGAGGTTTCAAATGTGTGAATGTAGGGTTTAATAAATGTCCTAAATGTTCGTATCAGGCAGCTGATTTAATACATATGTTTTGGTATTGTCCAAAGATTAAAAATCTCTGGGCTAGGCTCGAATACTGGCTAAAAAAGGTGCTTAAGATAGGCTATGTCTCTTTGACAATATATCAGATAATACTCTGCCTTAAGGAAGAGCCTGGTAAGCAAACTGATGAAAAAATAATAATCTCCGCTATTCTTGCTACCAGGTATTTAATCTGTAAGAAGTGGAAAAGTCATGCAATGCCAAGCATTACTGAAATTAAAAACTGCATGAAAAAACAATGCATTTTAGACCAGAGAAACGCGGATATAAATAATGAACAAGACATTAAAAGGTTCTTTGATAAATGGGCTGCCTTCTTAAAAATCTTTCCGGCTGCAGAAATAGATTATATAATCTTCCCCTTTAGAAATACAGAAATTGTTCTATTAGGGAACTGGTAAAGCTTCAGGAGGAAGAAAGTGATGGTAATTTTTTTTTTTGTTTTTGTTTGGTTTTTTTTTTTTTTTTTTTTTTTTGTTATGTTTTCTCTTCGCATGGGGGGGGGGGGGGGACAAGGGGGGGGGGGTTATACTGAAAATCAAAAACTCCAAGCATTGTAGGAAAATAAAATGTTTGTGTTCATTAATGTGATGATTAGCCTAAATTTAACTACATGTATAAATGAACATAGTACTATGTTGTCAAATTTATTGTATCTTTTGATTATGCCATGTTTTCAAAATGGTTGATATTGTTTTTGGACAGTGACTTGGATTATAAATAAAACAATTAAAAAAAAAATGACATGCCCTATCTGAATCATAAAAGTTTAATTTGGACTTTACTATCCCTTTAACTATCTTTCTCGATAACCTCCTTCCTTTAATCTCAAGTTTTAACCTCTCCCTTCTCTCTCAGGCCATATCTTCTTTTTACACTCTTTCTTTCCCTTCCTCATATCTTAACGCTACCTTCTTCTCAACTTTCACTTTTCCTCTCCAATCTCTCTCTCTCTCTCTTCCCATTTACCCTCTCAGAAGTAACAGTCTAAGCATTAATGGGGTCCCTAGAGGAATAACATATCTTTGCAATTTAAATTTGTAAATAATATCCATTTAGATAATAGTTTTAGCATATAGCACAAAAATGTGTGTTTGTCAGTGCTGCAATAGGAGTGTACATTCTGCAAATACAATGTGCCAACTATGCTACATACAACATGCCACCAGACTTCAGACTCAACATTTACTAACTAAGGCCTAGATTTGGAGTTTGGCGGTAGCCGTGAAAACCAGCGTTAGAGGCTCCTAACGCTGGTTTTAGGCTACCTCAGGTATTTGGAGTCACTCAAAAAAGGGTCTAACGCTCACTTTTCAGCCGTGACTTTTCCATACCGCAGATCCCCTTACGTCATTTGCGTATCCTATCTTTTCAATGGGATTTTTCTAACTCCGGTATTTAGCGTCGTGTCTGAAGTGAGCGTTAGAATTCTAACGACAAAACTCCAGCCGCAGCAAAAAGTCAGTAGTTAAGAGCTTTCTGGGCTAACGCCGGTTCATAAAGCTCTTAACTACTGTACTCTAAAGTACACTAACACCCATAAACTACCTATGTACCCCTAAACCGAGGCCCCCCCACATCGCCGCCACTCGATTTAATTTTTTAACCCCTAATCTGCCGACCGCCACCTACGTTATCCTTATGTACCCCTAATCTGCTGCCCCTAACACCGCCGACCCCTATATTATATTTATTAACCCCTAACCTGCCCCCCACAATGTCGCAGCCAGCTACCTACAATAATTAACCCCTAATCTGCCGACCGCAAAGCGCCGCTACTTAAGTTATCCTTATGTACCCCTAATCTGCTGCCCCTAACACCGCCGACCCCTATATTATATTTATTAACCCCTAATCTGCCCCCCTCAACATCGCCTCCACCTGCCTACACTTATTAACCCCTAATCTGCCGAGCGGACCGCACCGCTACTATAATAAAGTTATTAACCCCTAATCCGCCTCACTAACCCTAAAATAAATAGTATTAACCCCTAATCTGCCCTCCCTAACATCGCCAACACCTAACTTCAATTATTAACCCCTAATCTGCCGACCGGAGCTCACCGCTATTCTAATAAATGTATTAACCCCTAAAGCTAAGTCTAACCCTAACACTAACACCCCCCTAACTTAAATATAATTTAAATCTAACGAAATTAATTAACTCTTATTAAATAAATTATTCCTATTTAAAGCTAAATACTTACCTGTAAAATAAATCCTAATATAGCTACAATATAAATTATAATTATATTATAGCTATTTTAGGATTTATATTTATTTTACAGGTAACTTTGTATTTATTTTAACCAGGTACAATAGCTATTAAATAGTTAAGAACTATTTAATAGCTAAAATAGTTAAAATAATTACAACATTAACTGTAAAATAAATCCTAACCTAAGTTACAATTAAACCTAACACTACACTATCATTAAATTAATACCTACAAATAACTACAATGAAATAAACTAACTAAAGTACAAAAAATAAAAAAGAACTAAGTTGCAAAAAATAAAAAAATATTTACAAACATAAGAAAAATATTACAACAATTTTAAACTAATTACACCTACTCTAAGCCCCCTAATAAAATAACAAAGACCCCCAAAATAAAAAATGCCCTACCCTATTCTAAATTACTAAAGTTCAAAGCTCTTTTACCTTACCAGCCCTGAACAGGGCCCTTTGCGGGGCATGCCCCAAGAAGTTCAGCTGTTTTGCCTGTAAAAAAAAACATACAATACCCCCCCCAACATTACAACCCACCACCCACATACCCCTAATCTAACCCAAACCCCCCTTAAATAAACCTAACACTAAGCCCCTGAAGATCATCCTACCTTGTCTTCACCTCACCGGGTATCACCGATCGGTCCTGGCTCCAAAATCTTCATCCAACCCAAGCGGGGGCTGGCGATCCATCATCCGGTGGCTGAAGAGGTCCAGAAGAGGCTCCAAAGTCTTCATCCTATCCGGGAAGAAGAGTGGATCCGGACCGGCAACCATCATCTTCCAAGCGGCATCTTCTATCTTCATCCGATGAGGCCCGGCTCCATCCTGAAGACCTCCACCACGGACCCATCTTCATCCGGCGACGTCCAACTGAAGAATGACGGTTCCTTTAAGGGACGTCATCCAAGATGGCGTCCCTCGAATTCCGATTGGCTGATAGGATTCTATCAGCCAATCGGAATTAAGGTAGGAATATTCTGATTGGCTGATGGAATCAGCCAATCAGAATCAAGTTCAATCCGATTGGCTGATCCAATCAGCCAATCAGATTGAGCTCTCATTCTATTGGCTGTTCCGATCAATCTCTCTTAAACTAACCTTACTTTTGTACTCAGGAACTTTACACATTCCTAAACACCCTCTCTTCCCCCTGCACCTCATCCCTGAAACAGTCTCATTACTGCAAATCTGCATCTCATGTCACTCTCCCTCTTGCTCATACTAGCTGCTGGTGATATCTCTCCTAATCCTGGTCCCCAAAAACTTCCTAGACATGCACATCCATGTGCACCTTTCCATAGACTCAGAAAATAAAACTCTGCAAACCTTACTAACATTCCTTTTATATCTAAAGCCACTACCCCTTCACTTGTGCACTCTGGAACTCTCACTCTGTTTGCAACAAGCTCACACCTATCCATAACCTCTTTATCTCCCACTCCCTCAACCTCCTAGCTCTCACAGAAACTTGGCTCTCTCATTTAGACACAGAATTCACTGTTGCACTGTCAAATGGGGGTCTCCTCTTTAGCCACACTCCTAGGTGTGGTAATAGACAAGGAGGTGGTGTAGGTATTTTAATTTCCTATCATTGCACCTTTCAACAAATACAACCCATGTCTTCCCTCACATTTTCCTCATTCAAACTCCACATGATTAGCTTATTGTCTCCCCTCTCTATGCATGTTGCAGTCATATACCGCCCCCTGGCTCCTCAACTCAATTTCTATATGACTTTGCTGTCTGGCTACCTTATTTCCTTTCCTCAGACACCCCTGCCCGCATTCTTGGTGACTTCAACATCCCTCTTGACAATCCCACTGTCTCCTCTGCAAAACAACTTCTGAAACTCACCTCTTTTGATCTGTCACAATTTACTGACTCTCCCAAACAAAGATGGTCACTCCCTTGATCTGATCTTTAGCTATCAATGCACTATTTTAGACTTCACAAACTCCCCTTTTCCTCATTCTGACTACCATCTCTTCACTTGCAACATCTCATCCCTCCCTACAACTCTCCCTGCTTCTACCCCTCACACCATACTTCATAGAAGCATTATGTCATTAGATCAGCAACAGCTCGCTAGTTCTCTCGAACCTCCCCTCTCATCCATCTCCTCCTTTTCCTGCCCTCACCAATCTATCTGCCACTATAATGCCACCCTTACATCGGTCCTTGATAATCTGGTCCTTCCTATCATAGCTTGGAAATCAGACACTCACCTTCAGCCCTGGCACACTCCTCTGACATGGGACCTAAGCAGATGTTCCCATACTGCTGAGCAGCACTGGGTCTCCACTTCAGCCACACTCCTAGGTGTGGTAATAGACAAGGAGGTGATGTAGGTATTTTAATTTCCTATCATTGCACCTTTCAACAAATGCAACCCATGTCTTCCCTCATATTTTCCTCATTCAAACTCCACATGATTCGCTTATTCTCTCCCCTCTCTGTACATGTTGCAGTCATATACTGCCCCCCTGGCTCCTCAACTCAATTTCTATATGACTTTGCAGTCTGGCTACTTTATTTCCTTTCCTCAGACACCCCTGCCAGCATTCTTGGTGACTTCAACATCCCTCTTGACAATCCCACTGTCTCCTCTGCAAAACAACTTCTGCAACTCACCTCTTTTGATCTGTCACAATGGACTGACTCTCCCACTCAAAGATGGTCACTCCCTTGATCTGATCTTTAGCTATCAATGCACTATTTTAGACTTCACAAATACCCTTTTCCTCATTCTGACTACCATCTCTTCACTTGCAACATCTCATCCTTCCCTACAACTCTCCCTCCTTCTACCCCTCACACCATACTTCATAGAAGCATTATGTCATTAGATCAGCAACAGCTCTCTACTTCTCTCGAACCTCCCCTCTCATCCATCTCCTCCTTTTCCTGCCCTGACCAATCTATCTGCCACTATAATGCCACCCTTACATCGGTCCTTGATAATCTGGTCCTTCCTATCATAGCTTGGAAATCACACACTCACCTTCAGCCCTGGCACACTCCTCTGACATGGGACCTAAGCAGATGTTCCCGTACTGCTGAGCAGCACTGGATAAAATCTCGGAGTTCAACTGACTTTCTTCACTACAAGTTAGTCTTGAACTCCTACTACTCTGCCCTTAATCTTTATAAACAACATTACTTCTCTACTCTTATCTCTACTTTCTCTTCAAACCCGAAACATCTGTTCTCCACTTTCAATACTCTTCTCTGTCCACCCCACCTCCTAATACATTCTCTCTGTCAGCTCAAGATTTTGACAGCCACTTCAATAACAAAATCGATTCCATCAGAAACGAAATCAGCTCCCAACATACTTCTAGTCTCTCACTCCCTCAAAAGCTCACAATCAACCAAAACCCACATAGCCATATATTTAGCTCTTTTGCCCCTGTTACTGAGGAAGAAGTTTCTGCACTTATACTGTGCTCTCACCTCACTACCTGTCCCCTTGATTCCATTCCCTCACAGTTACTCCCCTCCCTCTCTTCTACATTTACCCCTATACTCACATACATTTTCAACCTCTCCCTCAGCACTGGTATATATTTCTCTTAGCTCTAAAACATGCACTGGTCACACCTATCCTCAAAAAACCTCTCGATCCAACCTGCCCATCCAACTACCGCCCTATTTCCTTACCTCCTCCTGCCTCAAAGCTTCTTAAAAAGCTGGTATATAAATGCCTATCCCAGTTCCTTACAATAAACTCCCTCCTTGACACACTGCAATCTGGATTTCTCCCCATCACTCCACAGAGACAGCAATCGTTAGGGTTACCAATGACCTACTTACAGTGAAATCCAAAGGCCACTTCTCTTAACCTCCTTGATCTGTCTGCAGCCTTTGATACTGTTGACCACTCTCTTTTGCTCCAAACCCTCCAATCCTTTGGCATTTGTGACACAGCCCTCTTGTGGTTCTCATGCTACCTGTCTAACCATACCTTTAGTGTAGCCTTTTTGGGGGCTTCCTCTGCCTCGTACCCAACTTTTTGTTAGGGTATCGCAAGGTTTTGTCCTCAGTTCCCTTCTCTTCTCAATCTACACATCATCATTGGGTTCTTTAATAAAGTCCTACAGGTTTCAATATCATTTGTATGCCGACAACACCCAAATCTACCTCTCTGCACCAGACCTATCTCCTTTCTCTAACTGTCTTTCTCACATCTCTTCCTGGATGTCCTCTCAATACCTTAAGCTAAATCTCTCCAAAACTGAGATCCTTATTTTCCCTCCTTCTTCTAAAATCTCCACCTCCCATCTCTCTATAACTGTTGACAACTCCATCATTACCACTACCCCGCATGCCTGATGTCTTGGGGGGAGCGGAATATGTTGCCGCTCTACAAATAACCGATAATAATAATAATAACATCCATAAAAATAGAAGCTCTGGGTCTAGGTGCTGTTAGCAGCTGTTACACCTAACACATACTATTGATATTCAAACAACGAAATAAACCAGAGATGTTAAGGTCACCAAATCATAGGTGTGTCATATTTTCACCTGCTTCATTAGAGATCAGAGATTATTATGGTAGAAAACGTATACAGAAGGGTTCTTGGAAAGTTATATAGCTATGAGGGCTTAATTAGTGATATTAAAAAATAAGTGCAAGGTCTGCAATGCCAGTACTTAGAATGAATGATAATTATGAAAATGTTTACTAACCTAAGTAGGAGTATTGAGGGAAGAAAAGTTCATCTTGTACTGTGGCCTTTCACACTTAGGGCCTGATAATTGAAAGCTCTCCGCTCAGGTGAGATGTTCTAAAATGATTCTCCAGCACTGCAATTTCCCTAGTAAAATTTTCAAAAGGCAGATTCTGCTATACTTCACCAAGGCGTGTACCCTGCATTTTCTATGGGTCTGATCTTTAAATTACACTAAGGGCCAAATTACGAGTGAAGTGCAAATTAGCGCTCCGGCTTGAGTGTTAATTGCACTAGAAGTAAGATTTTGCGCTTGTTGGGTTGTGAGTTGAAAGTAAACTGTTTTTGCTTTAGCGGTAACGCAACTAGCACAGAAATAAGAGGATAGAATATCGGGTGCGCGTTCACGTATTCCCTCATAGAAATCAATGGAGAAAAAAGTAAAAAAAAGAAACCCACTCTTGGGCAAATATTCTCATTTGCACTAACCCAACATAAAAATATGAATATTTCCTATTCCAATATTCTTTACATAGCAGAATATGCTCTATTTATTCATAAATACATATTTCTACATATATCTGATAGTATTTTGGTACAATATATATCTATAACTATACACAGTATATATATATATATATATATATATGTATATATAGATAGATATAGATATATATATATATAGATATAGATATAGATATATATAATCCAAACAATGTGCACTCCAGATAATACATATCAGTTGCCTTGGGTGCTGTTCAAAGAATAATATAGAGCAGGAAACAGAATAGCACTCCAAATGTCTTATCCAAAAGTGGTCACTTTATTAGTGAACGTTTTCGGGTCAAGAACGACCCATCCTCAGACTTACAAAGACAATAATCCGTACCCACCAACCATGTTATAACCTGTACCACAAACAAGCGTCATCACGCTCTCCTCAGTGGACACGCCCCCACTCCGTGACGTAATCGCCCGAGGCAATGTTTAGCAAACAACATATAAACACTTAATATTCTAAAAACAGCTATTGACAGAAGTGGGGTTTAGATACAAGGATATCAGTAATTACAATCCTATGCGTTGTGGTTATACAATTACCGGACAGATCCGAGCAGTCAGAGAGTTTCGTGGTTACCCTAGCAACCAATCGTGAGTAAACCCGCTACCAGAAGTGGTAGAGTTGGGTTGGACTGATTGGGCGGTCTGTCAGTATTGCTAAGCAACGCCAAACAAATTTGAACGCATAGTAACATCAAGTAAATCGGAGACACAGTCAGTGGTACAACATACCAGGAACACAGGATCCCAATGCTGTTAGTGTTACATGGGGGTACAACATATTACCCAACAAAGCCGAACAAACAGTAAGTCCAAAAATGGACATATAAGGGTTGCCATAGCAACCAAGATAACAAGGCCCGTTATATGACAGGTCAGGCTGAATATACGGTTTGTCAAGGATATTGAACAACCCCAGGCCAATTACAGACATATGCGAGTCATAATACAAGGTCCTCCAATATACAAACAGTACTAAATGATGTTAACACCAATCATTAGGAGAGAATCACCACATAGACAAGTAATTAGTGTAGTGATGATCCCATATGTTGATTGAACCTAAGAATAGGTGAAACACCACAAACCAAGAATAGAGAATCTAATATGTCCCTAGTGAGTAAAAGAGTGTTATAAAGTCCCAATAGACCCTTACTAATCAAGTACTAATATTAAATAGTGGCAGGGCTGGATAGAAACAAAGGGACAACAAAAAGAGGGAATAAAAAGAGGGAAAAAAAGGGGGGGAAGACAAAAGTAAATATAGGTCCTGGATCGTGGATCTCAATTTGGGTACCACAAAGAGTGGGACAGGATCAATTATAAAAACACCTGCCAGTCCAAATGGGTATTCAAACCCTTAGGTATGATAGTATCCAACTGAAATGTCCATTTCGCCTCTCTTTGTAGGAGTACTTTGTTTCTGTCACCTCCTCTCAACATCGGTGGTACATGATCAATTATAGTGTATTTTAGATCTGTGACACTGTGCTGCTGTTCTTGAAAATGTCTGGCCACAGGCTGTTCCGATGTGCCTTTTTTTAAAGTGCTGTCCTGATGGCGGAGCGATGGTTCGCCATCCTAGTTCGAAGATCGTCTGAGATCTTACCCACATAGTATAACCCGCAATTACAATGTAATAGATACACAATATGTGTAGTAGTGCAGGTGAGACGAAACCTATGTTTATAGGTTTTATGTATGTGGGGATGGGTGAACGAGGAACCAGTAATGAGGCCTCCACATGTGTTACATCCAAGACATCGAAATACGCCTGTTTTTTTAGTATCTAGCCATATTGACTGTTTGTAACAGTGTACCGGATCAGTTTTAATTAGGAGGTCACGTAGAGATCTGGATCTTTTGTATCCTATCCTGGGTGGTGGCGTCTGTACAAGTGGTAATGTTCTATCAGTATTTACTATCTCCCAATGTTTATTTAATGTGTTCATCAATGATCCCTTGTCGCTGGTATATGCCGTAACAAAAGCCATCCTATAGGGCTCCGGATTTCTTTCTTTGTCCACTTCTATTAGTACTCCTTCGCACTGGTTTGACAGAAGATGTTTAGGATAGCTGCGTGATTCGAAACTGTGTATCATCTCTTCCAGTTGTTCATCCCTTTTATCAACTTCAGAGTTGTTCCTTATAACCCTTAGTAGTTGTGATTT
Source organism: Bombina bombina (assembly GCF_027579735.1). NCBI lineage: Eukaryota > Metazoa > Chordata > Amphibia > Anura > Bombinatoridae > Bombina > Bombina bombina. Next base: position 157,493,494 of record NC_069502.1, read on the forward strand.
GGGTAAGGTTTTTTTCAAAGCCGGAGCGTGGCAACTCGTGATATGTAAGAGCGCATTCCTGTCCGTATCCTTCTGGAATAATGTGGAATGTATCTTCCCATCCTTTTTGTATAATCTGACATCAAGAAAGTCAATATGGGTTTTGCTGAATTGCATCTTGAATTTTAAAGCTCTATTGGTTGAATTTAAATGCTGAAACCACCAATTTTTCTGCTGTACCTGACCAGATCATAAACAGGTCGTCTATATACCTCTTAAAAAAGAAAGAGTATTTCCTTGGATTGAAACAGTGTGGTTTCAAACTCCTCAAAACATGCCATATAGAGGTTGGCATAAGATGGGGCCACATTGGACCCCATCGCCGTTCCCATCATTTGTTGGTAAAAGGAATGTTCAAACCTAAAATAGTTGGTTGTAAGACAAGTTTCCAAGAAGTGGAGTAGGACATCCGGGGGGGGGGGGGCACATATGGCAATCTAGACAGTTGGTATGCTATAGCCTGAAGTCCATCCATATGGGGGATCACCGTATACAAGCTAGTCACATCCAGTGTGACTAGCAGTACATCATCGTTCACCCCATTTAAGTCCTTGAGAAGATCAAGTAGAGCTGACGAGTCCCTCAGGTATGACGGCATTTGTCGAACCAGAGGTTGTAGGAAAGTGTCAACATAGGTAGCTATAGGCTGCTGAATTGATCCTACTTGATCTTCTCAACCAACTATTTTAGGTTTGAACATTCCTTTTACCAATAAATAATGGGAACATACAACCTCTATATGGCATGTTTTGAGGAGTTTGAAACCACACATGTTTCAATCCAAGGAAATACTCTTTTTTAAGAGGTATATAGACGACCTGTTTATGATCTGGTCAGGTACAGCAGAAAAATTGGATGAGTGGTTTCAGCAATTAAATTCAACCAATAGAGCCTAAAAATTCAAGATGCAATTCAGCAAAACCCATATTGACTTTCTTGATGTCAGATTATACAAAAAGGATGGGAAGATACATTCCACATTATTCCGGAAGGATACGGGCAGGAATGCACTTTTACATTTCATGAGTTGCCACCTTCCGGCTTTGAAAAAAGCTTTGAAAAAACCTTACCCAAATCACAACTACTAAGGGTTATAAGGAACAACTCTGAAGTTGATAAAAGGGATGAACAACTGGAAGAGATGATACACAATTTCGAATCACACAGCAATCCTAAACATCTTCTGTCAAACCAGTGCGAAGGAGTACTAATAGAAGTGGACAAAGAAAGAAATCCGGAGCCCTATAGGATGACTTTTGTTATGGCATATACCAGCGACAAGGGATCATTGATGAACACATTAAATAAATATTGGGAGATAGTAAATACTGATAGAACATTACCTCTTGTACAGACGCCAACACCCAGGATAGGATACAAAAGATCCAGATTTCTATGTGACCTTCTAATTAAAACTGATCCGGTACACTGTTACAAACAGTCAACATGGCTAGATACTAAAAAAACAGGCGTATTTCGATGTCTTGGATGTATCACATGTGGAGGCCTCATTACTGGTTCCTCGTTCACCCATCCCCACAGACGTAAAACCTATAAACATAGGTTTCGTCTCACCTGCACTACTACACATATCGTGTATCTATTACATTGTAATTGCGGGTTATACTATGTGAGTAAGATCTCAGACGATCTTCAAACTCGGATGGCAAACCATCGCTCCACCATCAGGACAGCACTAAAAAAAAAAGCACATCGGAGCAGCCTGTGGCCAGACATTTTCAAAAACAGCAGCACAGTGTCACAGATCTAAAATACACTATAATTGATCACATACCACCGATGTTGAGAGGAGGTGACAGAAACAAAGTACTCCTACAAAGAGAGGCGAAATGGACATTTCAGTTGGGTACTATCATACCTAAAGGTTTGAATACCCATTTGGACTGGCAGGTGTTTTTATAATTGATCCTGTCCCACTCTTTGTGGTACCCAAATTGAGATCCACGATCCAGGACCTATATTTACTTTTGTCTGTCCCCCCTTTTCATTCCCTCTTTTTGCTGTCCCTTTGTTTCCATCCAGTCCTGCCACTATTTAATATTAGTACTTGATTAGTAAGAGTCTATTAGGACTTTATAACACTCTCTTACTCACTAGGGACATATTAGATTCTCTATTCTTGGTTTGTGGTGTTTCACCTATTCTTAGGTTCCATCAACATATGGGATAATCACTACACTAATTACTTGTCTATGTGGTGATTCTCTCCTAATGATTGGTGTTAACATCATTTAGTATTGTTTGAATATTGGAGGACCTTGTATTATGACTCACATATGTCTTATATATCTGTAATTGGCCTGGGGTTGTTCAATATCCTTGACAAATCGTATATTCAACCTGACCTGTCATATAACGGGCCATGTTATGTTGGTTGCTATGGCAACCCTTATATGTCCATTTTTGGACTTACTGTTTGTTCGGCTTTGTTGGGTAATATATTGCAACCCCATGTAACACTAACAGCATTGTGATCCTGTGTTCCTGGTATGTTGTACCACTGACTGTGTCTCTGATTTACTTGATGTTACTATGCGTTCAAATTTGTTTGGCGTTGCTTAGCAATACTGACAGACCGCCCAATCAGTGCAACCCGACTCTACCACTTCCGGTCGCGGGTTTACTCACGATTGGTTGCTAATGTAACCACGAAACTCTCTGACTGCTTGGAATTTGTTCGGTATTTGTATAACCACAACGCATAGGATTGTAATTACTGATATCCTTGTATCTAAACCCCACTTCTGTCAATAGCTGTTTTTAGAATATTAAGTGTTTATATGTTGTTTGCTACACGTTGCCTTGGGCGATTACGTCACGGAGTGGGGGCGTGTCCACTGAGGAGAGCGTGATGACGCTTGTTTGTGGTACAGGTTATAACACGGTTGGTGGGTACGGATTATTGTCTTTGTAAGTCTGAGGACGGGTCGTTCTTGACCCGAAAACGTTCACTAATAAAATGACCACTTTTGGATAAGACCTTTGGAGTGCTATTCTGTTTCCTTCTCTCTCTCTCTCTCTCTCTCTCTCTCTCTCTCTCTCTCTCTCTCTCTCTCTCTCTCTCTCTATATATATATATATATATATATATATATATATATATACATGATTATATATAGGTATAGATATATACAGATATTTTTAGGAATATCTGTTTAGAAATACATAGAACATATTCTGCTATCTGCAAAACATTGGAATGTGAAATACTTACAAAAAATACATAGTTAAAACCTTTATTAAATATGAATATTGCATAAATATGCTATTGCATGTTTTCCTCTACTTAACGGCAAAGGGCTCTGATGCACTTCTATATATGTCTATATATGTATTTATGTGTTTATATGTGTATATATGTGTGTAAATACATATATACACACACACACACATATATATATATGTATATATATATATATATATATATACAGTATATATATATATATATATATATATATATATATATATATATATATATAAATACAATGGACTAGGGTTGGGCGAATGTGTTTATATTCAAATTCGAATGTTAGAATGAATGTTATTGTAGAAATTTGGTTTACATAAAAGAATGTTGATAAGAACGAATATTCTTAAAAATTCTATTATCCAATGTTAGTTACAGTTTTCGAATTTGAATATAGTTGTAGACTTGAAATATTATTACGAATTCGAATGTCACATTCGAATTCGAATGTCTGATTCAAATATTAAATTTATAAAACACAGTATTAGACTAGAAATACTATTTCGATTTCGAATGTGACATTCGAATTCAAATGTCACATTGAAATTTGAATATTACATTTATAAAACACAGTATTAGACAAGAAATACTATCTGAATTCAAATGTCACATTCAAATTCAAATGTCACATTCGAATTCGAATGTCACATTTGAATTCGAATATTACATTTATAAAACAGTATTAGACTAGAAATACTATTTCGAATTCGAATGTGACATTCAAAATAAAATTTAGCATTCAAATTCGAATATTACATTTATTAAACACAGTTGTAGACTAGAAATACTATTTAAAATTTGAATGTAACGTTCGAATTCAAATGTAGCATTCAAATTAGAAAATTACATTTAAAAAACAGTCAGCTAGATTACGAGTTTGGCGTTAGCCTTAAAAAGCAGCGTTGAGAGGTCCCAACGCTGCTTTTTAACGTCCGCTGGTAGTACGAGTCTGGCAGGTACAGGTGTACCGCTCACTTTTTTTCTGCGATTTTAGCATACCGCAAATCCCCTTACGTCAATTGCGTATCCTATCTTTTTCTATGGGATTTTCCTAACGCCGGTATTACGATTGCAGGAAAAAGTGAGCGGTACAGCCTCTCCTATCAAGACTCCTACCGCATTTAAAAGTCAGTAGTTAAGAGTTTTATGGGCTAACACCGTAACATAAAACTCTTAACTAATGTGCTAAAAAGTACACTAACACCCATAAACTACCTATTAACCCCTAAACCGAGCCCCCCCCCCCCACATCGCAAACACTTAAATAAAGTTTTTAAACCCTAATATGCCGACCGGACATCGCCGCCACTTAAATAAATGTATTAACCCCTAAACCTCCGCACTCCCGCCTCGCAAAAACTAGTTAAATATTATTAACCCCTAATCTGCCGCCCCTAAAATCGGCGACACCTACCTACATTTATTAACCCCTAATCTGCCGCACCCAACTTCGCCGCCACTATACTAAATTTATTAACCCCTAAACCTAAGTCTAACCCTAAAACTAACCCCCCCTAACTTAAATATAATTTAAATAAAATGAAATAAAATTACTAAAATTAAATAAACTAATCCTATTTAAAACTAAATACTTACCTATAAAATAAACCATAAGATAGCTACAATGTAACTAATAGTTACATTGTAGCCATCCTAGGGTTTAGTTTTATTTTACAGGCAACTTTGTATTTATTTTAACTAGGTAGAATAGTTATTAAATAGTTATTAACTATTAAATAACTACCAAGTTAAAATAAAGATAAATTTACCTGTAAAATAATCCCTAACCTACGTTACAATTACACCTAACACTACACTATAATTAAATTAATTACCTAAACTAACTACAATTAATTACAATAAAATAAAATAAATTACAAAAAAAAATAAACACTAAATTACAGAAAATAAAAAAGAAATTAAACTAATTACACCTAATCTAATCCCCCTAATAAAATAAAAAAGTCCCCCAAAATAATAAAAATCCCTACCCTATACTAAATTACAAATAGCCCTTAAAAGGGCCTTTTGCGGGGCATTGCCCCAAAGTAATCAGCTCTTTTACCTTTAAAAATAAAATACAATACCCCCAAACATTAAAACCCACCACCCACACACCCAACCCTACTCCTAAACCCACCCAATCCCCCCTTAATAAAACCTAACACTACCCCCTTGAAGATCACCCTACCTTGAGACGTCTTCACCCAGCCGGGCACAAGTGGACCTCCAAAGGGGCAGAAGTCTTCATCCAATCCGGGCAGAAGAGGACATCCAGACATGTAGAAGTCTTCATCCAGGCGGCATCTTCTATCTTCTTCCATCCGGAGTGGTGCGGGTCCATCTTGAAGACATCCGACGAGGAGCATCCTCTTCCATCCGATGGTGACTGAAGAATGAAGCTTCCTTTAAGTGACGTCATCCAAGATGGCGTCCCTTCAATTCCGATTGGCTGATAGAATCCTATCAGCGAATCGGAATTAAGGTAGGAAAAATCCTATTGGCTGATGCAATCAGCCAATAGAATTGAGCTTGCATTCTATTGGCTGATTGGAACAGCCAATAGAATGTGAGCTCAATCCTATTGGCTGATTGGATCGTTTAGACTCGGGGTTCATGTTAGGGTGTTAGGTGCAGATATGAAATGTATTTCCCCATAGGAAACAATGGGGCTGCGTTAGGAGCTGAACGCTGCTTTTTGCAGGTGTTAGGTTTTTTTCAGCCGAATCTGCCCCATTGTTTCCTATGGGGAAATTGTGCACGAGCACGTTTTACCAGCTCACCGCTACCGTTAGCAGCGCTGGTATTGAGGTGAGATGTGGAGCTAAATTTTGCTCAATGCTCACTTTTTATAAGCTAACGCCGGGTTGGAGAAAACCTGTAATACCAGCGTTGTTTGTAGGTGAGCGGTGAGCTGGAACTGAGCGTTAGCACCGCACAGCTTTACCGACAAAACTCAGAATCTAGGCGAGTATTAGACAAGAAATATTATTTCAAATTTGGATATTACATTCGAATTTGAATGTCACATTCGAATTCGAATATTACATTTCGAAATTGAATGAATAGATAGCTAAACATTCTATTATTCGAACAAATATTTTCGAATGTTATTGAAAAATTCAAAAACAAAAATTTAAAAATAGAATGTTAGAATGTTATACAAACATTTGAAATTCGATTAGAACGAATGTATAAAAATTAGTTTCAAATTTTTAATTTTTAGAAACATTTGCCCATCCCTACAATGGACCCAGCACTCACTCTTCCTCTGTGTTTTTAATAGTTATGTTTCGGGGAACAACCTTCCCAATCCTCAGTATATATATATATATATATATATATATATATATATATATATATATATACAGGTGGCCCTCGGTTTACACCGGTACAATTTGCGCCATTTCAGAATAACAACCTTTTTTTTCAGTCATGTGACTGCTATTGAAAAGCTTTGGAAAGCAAAGTGCACTAATTAAAATAGCCAGTAGGTGGAGCTGTCCGCTTGTTTTGCAGCAAAGTTATGCAACTTAACATCCTGAAATTGATCTGTGTACACAGAGCAGACATTAGCTATCGAGCAACAAGTTTTAGCAGCCACTTCCCTATTATCTTTCTGTCCAGTTGCTTGAGGTGAGGGTGCCTAACTGCTTAATCACTGCAGATTGAAATGCATAGAATAGGTGCAGACTCAATATTATCAAACATGCTAACAATGCAGAGAACTGATTGCAGAAAAATGCAAGTAAAAAAAACGTTTTTGTTTATTAAACTTAGTTTGATGATGATGCAGTCTGTTGTGTGATTATTTAAATGGGTGCTGATAGCAAATGTTGTTGTTCATTAAACTTAGTTTGATGATGATACAATCTATATTATTAGGTTTATAATGCTGTTTAGTATTTAAAGTCTTCATTTCAAAGCTTTAAAAATAATGTATTAGGTGTTACTTATGACAATTTTGAGAGGATCCTTGAACCTAACCCCCCTGACTTCCCATTGACTTACATTATAAACTTGGTTTCAATTTACAACAGTTTCGAGTTACAACCATTCCTCCTGGAACCTAACCCCGGCATAAACTGAGGGCTACCTGTATATATATATATATATATATATATATATAATCAATCAAATTAGGGATAAGCACTCACTGGATTTAAGTACAATAACTATTTATTGGTAGTGACGTTTCGGGGCATTCACCCCTTCCTCAGACCAGGAAGGGGTGAATGCCCCGAAACGTCACTACCAATAAATAGTTATTGTACTTAAATCCAGTGAGTGCTTATCCCTAATTTGATTGAATATCCTGCCATGCACCCTGGTCTATGTTGAGGTTGGCGAGTGAGAGTGCACTTATTTAGAGTCTATATATATATATATATATATATATATATATATATATATATATATATATATCCATCTTTAGAGATGTGTATGTATCTCTGTGTTAAAGCCCTTTGCCTGCCTTTTTTTTTCTAACATCTAAGATTTCAAATTTTTGAGCCTTTATAAATTTTGTGTGCAATATTTGTTTTAATTATTTTTATTAATGTTATTATGAGTGTAACTATACTTTGTAATGTATTTTTTATGTGTTCTGTGCAGCTTTTTTGCCTCTGTTTTACATAAAAAACACTACATAGTTAAAGAGAGAGACAAGCCCAGTGCATTATTGCACTGCATGACATGACAGCTCTGCTGCATTTACACATGCTGTCAGCTTCAGTTTCCCATAGAGCTTCATGATTTCCTATGGGCCATATAATCAAACAATCTCTAGTTTAGAGAGAAATCATCATGCAAACTTCACAGGGGCTGAACTCACTGAATTTTCTAAGAAAAATAGTAAAACATGGAAGTCCCAGAGAGATGAAAGATGCCTTCTACATAAATTAATGAAGCACTCTAGTATACAAAATTTCACATAGGAGAGAAAAGGTAACTGGAGAACACCTGTGGTTGATATAAAGGCTCAGTTTGCATCAATTACAAATTAAATGGAAATGATTTTACTACAATTTAATTGATTTTGTATATATTTTAGAATATGTTACTTTTCTATTAGTTAAAATAAATGTATTGTGATTTTTGAGCAAACCTCACCTGCATAAAACTGACCAGATAAAGCAGTGAGATAAACATGTTTAAAATGCTTACATCATTTCACAAGAATTGCGAGGGAGCTTCAGACATACCCTGGGAACTCACCTGTTCAACCTAGGGAACTTCCCTTTCCCTACCCCTTTCTGAAACTGTCAGTTTCAGTTTACAATGTAGCAAATATAAAGTGCAATGTAATTTGTGAAATATTCACAGAAATATACAAAGCATTTGTTAAAGTGGTAAACAAACTTTCAAAACCTTTCAGAAATTGTAAAATCACTGCTGGATCTAAATCTAAATGTATTAAAGTATAAAATAGTGTAAATGCAATCATACTGAAAAGCTCCAATCTAAAATGTAAAGTAGTATAAAATACAATAAGTGTAACACAATTCTCGTATCATGCAGTGCTATATTGCTATGGGCTTGTCTTTCCTTCACATACAGAAATGAAAGAGATCTTGCAGTGCTGGAGAGTTCCACCTTTCTTCTTTTGAGTATTCAGTGAGTCTAGCCCCTGGGAAGTCTGAACTACAATTTCTCCAAGCTGGAGAATATTTGCTCATTAGGGCCTTAGACATAAGAAGGGTCTACAGACATATTGCACAGTTGCACAACATAACTGCACATATAAAACGTATTTGCACAAACATGATCAGCAGATACATTAACGCATATCAGACATGCACAAAAACACCCATGCAGATACACCTTGCTTGCAGAGAATCAAACTTTTATAGCAATGTTCTAGAGAATGTTTCAAGGAGATTATATGTTAAAATAGCCTCACTATAAGATGTACATTTGAGATGCTGGTGCATATGCAAATAATGTTGCTGCATAGGCAAAATTTGTTTTGAGAAAACCAGATTAAAAGAAAGATTTTGCTGCAATGCACTGGATCTTAGATCAAATTCCACAGAGTAATACACTGAATCATATTATTAGTGGTTACACATTGTACATCCTGACAGACAATTGCATCACATTCTCTAAAAGTGTTAAGAATTCTATCATGGTCAGAAGGTTATGTCCTCAGCCTCTTATCAACCCATATAGCAGGAAGAAGCCAGGCAGAAGTAATTACCTTGAGCTTTAAACTCAATCATTGTAAAGAATGGTGTCTGTCAAAGGAAGTACTCCAGAAGATCATTGCTCACTGGGGAAATAATGCAGTCATCAATACGTTGACCAGAGGGATTAACAAAACCAAAATGCACTGATCTAGGTGGCATGATTCAAAGCCTATTATTTCAAAGCAATATATTTTTGTACCACTCTGACCAATTGGACAATAGATTGCTGATTTAAAATCCCTATCTATTGATTATATTGAGGTTCACCTTTTTTTTTTTTTTACTTTTTACCTCAGGTGCAATCAATGATCAAAATAAAGAAATTAGCAGGGTGTCAGAAAAAATAATAATAATAAAAATAATAATAATAAAAAATATATAGAATATTATATATATATATATATATGTGTGTATATATATATATATATATATATATATATATGTGTGTATATATATATATATATATATATATATATTTATATATATATATATATATATATATATATATATATAGAGAGAGAGAGAGAGAGAAAGAGATAGAGAGACTTTAGAAGAACAGTAAGCAGAGGAATAAAGATTCTATTAAAGTCTAGCTAGCAACATAATCTTCTGTTCTGCTTATAATTAAACTGTCATTCATTTTGTAAAGGAGAAAGAAAATGGGTCTAAAATTGACTTATCACTCATGACCTTTATTGGAAACATAATAGCATGATAATCTACAGCCAGTACCATAATATACACCAAGATATATCACAAGATAATATTTTATTTATACTAAAGAGAAAAAAGAAACACTTGCCTAGATTACGAGTCTTGCGTTAGCCTTAAAAAGCAGCGTTGAGGGATCCCAACGCTGCTTTTTAACGCCCGCTGGTACTACGAGTCTGGCAGGTACAGGTGTACCGCTCACTTTTTTTCTGCGACTCGAGCATACTGCAAATCCCCTTACTTCAATTGAGTATCCTATCTTTTCAATGGGATTTGCCTAACGCCGGTATTACGAGTCTTGGAAAACGTGAGCGGTACACCCTCTCCTGTCAAGACTCCTACCGCATTTAAAAGTCAATAGTTAAGAGTTTTATGGGCCAACGCCGTAACATAAAACTCTTAACTAAAGTGCTAAAAAGTACACTAACACCCATAAACTACCTATCAACCCCTAAACCTAGGGCCCCCCCGACATCGCAAACACTATAATAAAATTGTTAACCCCTAATCTGCCGACCGGACATCGCCGCCACTGTAATAAATATTTTAACCCCTAAACCGCCACACTCCCGCCTCGCAAACACTAGTTAAATTCTATTAACCCCTAATCTGCTGTCCCTAACATCACCGACACCTACCTAAATTTATTAACCCCTAATCTGCCGCCCACAACGTCTCCGCTACTATATTAAATCTATTAACCCCTAACCCTAACACCCCCCTAACTTAAATATAATTTAAATAAATATAAATAAAATTACTACAATTAATTAAATTATTCCTATTTAAAACTAAATACCTGTTAAATAAACCCTAAGATAGCTACAATATAACTAATAATTACATTGTAGCCATCTTAGGGTTTATTTTTATTTTACAGGCAATTTTGTATTTATTTTAACTAAGTACAATAGTTATTAACTATTTAATAACTACCTAGCTAAAATAAAGACAAATTTACCTGTAAAATAAACCCTAACCTAAGTTACAATTACACCTAACACTACACTATAATTGAATTAATTCCCTAAATTAACTACTATTAATTACAATTAAATAAAATAAACTAAAGTACAAAAAACAACAAACACTAAATTACAGAAAATAAAAAAATAATTACAATTTTTTAAAACTAATTACACCTAATCTAATCCTCCTAATAAAATAAAAAGCCCACCAAAATAATAAAAATCCCTACCATATACTAAATTACAAATAGCCCTTAAAAGGGCCGTTTGCAGGGCATTGCTCCAAAGTAATCAGCTCTTTTACCTGTAAAAAAAAATACAATACCCTCCAACATTAAAACCCACCACCCACACACCCAAACCTACTCTAAAACCCACCCAATCCCCCTTAATAAAACCTAACACTATCCATCATCCAAGATGGCGTCCCTTCAATTCCAATTGGCTAGTAGAATTCTATCAGCCAATCGGAATTAAGGTAGGAAAAATCCTATTGGCTGATGAAATCAGCCAATAGAATTGAGCTTGCATTCTATTGGCTGATTGGAACAGCCTATAGAATGCGAGCTCAATCCTATTGGCTGATTGGATCAGCCAATAGGATTGAACTTCAATTCTATTGGCTGATTGCATCAGGCAATAGGATTTTTTTACCTTAATTCCGATTGGCTGATAGAATTCTATCAGCCAATCAGAATTGAAGGGATGCCATCTTGGATGACGTCACTTAAATGAACCTTCATTCTTCAGTTGGACTTCGTTTGAAGAGGATGCTCCGCGTCGGCTGGATTGAAGATGGACCCGCTCTGCTCCGGATGGATGAAGAAAGAAGATGCTGCCTGGATGAGGACTTCTGCCCGTCTGGAGGTTCTCTTCTGCCCGGATCGGATGAAGACTTCTGGCCGTCTGGAGGACTACTTCTGCCCGGTTGGGTGAAGACGTCTCAAGGTAGGGTGATCTTCAAGGGGTTAGTGTTAGGTTTCATTAAGGGGGGATTGGGTGGGTTTTAGAGTTGGGTTGGGTGTGTGGGTGGTGGGTTTTAATGTTGGGGGGTATTGTATTTTTTTTACAGGTAAAAGAGCTCATTACTTTGGGGCAATGCTCTGCAAAAGGCCCTTTTAAGGGCTATTTGTAATTTAGTATAGGGTAGGGATTTTTATTATTTTGGGGGGCTTTTTTATTTTTTTAGGAGGATTAGATAAGGTGTAATTAGTTTAATAAAATTGTAATTATTTTTTTATTTTCTGTAATTTAGTGTTTGTTGTTTTTCGTACTTTAGTTTATTTAATTTAATTGTAATTAATTGTAGTTCGTTTAGGTAATTTATTTAATTAAAGTGTAGTGTTTGGTGTAATTGTAACTTAGTTTAGGGTTTATTTTACAGGTAAATTTGTATTTATTTTAGCTAGGTAGTTATGAAATAGTTAATAACTATTTAATAACTATTGTACCTAGTTAAAATAAATACAAAGTTGCTTGTAAAATAAAAATAAACCCTAAGATAGATACAGATGTAACTATTAGTTATATTGTAGCTAGCTTAGGGTTTATTTTATAGGTAAGTATTTAGTTTTAAATAGGATTAATTTATTTAATTGTAGTAATTTTATTAAGATTATTTAAAATTATATTTAAATTAGGGGGGGTGTTAGGGTTAGGGTTAGACTTAGGTTAAGTGGTTAATAACTTTATTATAGTGGTGGCGGCATTGGGGGCGGCAGATTAGGGGTTAATAATTGTAGTTAGGTTGTGGCGACATTGGGGACGGCAGAGTAGGGGTTAATAAATATAATGTAGGGTTCGGTGATGTTGGGGTCAGCAGATTAGAGGTTCATAGGTATAATGTAGGTGGCTGCGTTGTCCGGAGCGGCAGATTAGGGGTTAATAATATAATGCAGGTGGCGACGATGTCAGGGCGGCAGATTAGGGGTTAATAAGTGTAAAATTAGGGGTGTTTAGACTCAGGGTTCATGTTAGGGTGTTAGGTGTAGACGTAAAATGTATTTTCCCATAGGAAACAATGGGGCTGCGTTAGAAGCTGAACGCTGCTTTTTTGCAGGCGTTAGTTTTTTTTCAGATAGCTCAGCCCCATTGTTTCCTATGGGGAAATCGCCCACGAGCACGTTTAGCCAGCTTACCGCTGACTTAAGCAGCGCTGGTATTGAGGTGAGATGTGGAGCAAAATTTTTCTCTCCGCTCACTTTTTTTTGTAGAAAAACCTGTAATACCAGCATTGTCTTAAGTGAGCGGTGAGAAAGAAAGTCTCGTTTGCACCGCAAGCCTTACCGACAAAAACCCGTAATCTAGCCGACTATTTTTAAATGTAAAACATATAGGGCACTTATGATATTGCGGGACACGATAAGTACCATCGCTTGACCACATTAACATTAGCATGCAACTTTATATTACAGTTCCATAGTAAATCACATTTACCAGAGAAGGGTTAGCAGTGGGGCTGCCAACTCTGCCATGTTTTGCTGGGCACTAATGAGTTACACATGATGCAGGGTGTGCAGAGGGGAACATTAATTGCACCCCTGGACAGCACAAAAATAGTGATCCTGGACAGCACTATTCATGTTTCTCCCTGCATACCCTGCAGCTTGTGAAACTCATAATTATCCAGGAAAACATGGCTAAGGTGGCAACCCTAGTTAGCAGGACTGATCACTCTAGCACAACCTATAAATTCAATGGACATCACAGACATGCTAAATAGTGGAGATAATACACGCTTAAAATTATAGGTTGCGCTTGAGTGCAAACCGAAATTGTGCTAGAATACTAATTGTGCTGAAGGAAAGTGTAAGGGTTAAAAAATCACCCCACAAAACACATAAAAAACTTACTAAAATAAACTATTGCACTCATATATATCTATACTTATATTTATCCCAGTCAAATACCTTGAAACATGCAATATAATTTTTTTCAATTTTAATATGTTTTAATGTTTGTTAATAGAAATACTTCAAATTACCATGTTCTTCAATTAGAAAAAAAAACTTTTCTTTTTATTTAAAATATATATTACTAACTTTTTACTTTTATCAATACCAGTTCCTTACCCGGCCCCGCTATTTTTTTTAACTTGAGCACACCACTTGTTTTCTGGGTCATTATATAATAAAATATTTGTTTAACCCCTTTATTACTGGGAATTTCAGAGAAAAACATTTTCACAAACTTTTGGTTTCTCACTGAAATTATTGAAATACCGCTTGTGCAGTCATAACACAAATGGTTGTAAAAGCTTCTATGGGATCATTTTTTGTTCAGAAATAGCAGATATGCATGGCTTTGCCATTGTGTTTTGGCAAATAGAAGACCGCTAATTGCAGCTGCGCACCACACATGAAATTCACGGCAGTAAAGAGGTTGATTAGTTAGCTGGTAAAGGTAATAGTATTGTAATGTAGGGATTACCCACTCACCTGACATCTTCCATCTTATTGATCCCTACTTGATCCCTCCCAGACAGCTCTCTCCCCCACCCACCCACACTCCTCACCACCATCTTAGGTAGTGGCAGACAGTCTGCTAGTATGCAGTTTAGTGCTTTTTTTAATTAATCTTTTTTCTTTATCTTTTTTTTATGTGTAGTGATGCCGCCTCAACCCTCTCACCTCCCTGATCCCTCCAAACATCTTTCTATCTCTCCCCTCCCACTATTGGCAGCCATCTTAGGTACTGACATTTGTCTGCTAGTACCCAGCTTATAGTAATTTTTTATTTAAAAATCTGTAGTGTAGGAGGTCAAATCAGAGTTCAAATCAGCATGACTGTTTGTGAAATAGATCATGTAAGACTAAACTTAATAGATTTTATGCTGAATTTAGTAAAATGTATCGAGAATGGGAATTAGTTGTTGTGATATATTTGCAAAGGCACACATGGGAGATTATTGTTCAAAATGAAGGCAGTGGGAATAGCTGAAAATGTTATCTCATGGATAAATATAAAAGACAGGGAGCAATTAGTATTAGTAAATAGATTATACTTAGATTGGACAAAGTGTAATGATATGCTAGGTTGTGGATCACAACTGCAGAGCTTAATAGTGTTTGCCTTATTATAGATACTATGATTGCATTACAAAGTATCTTTTAAATCAGGCGAAGTGGTTACTATGTTTATCTTTCACCTGAACAGTATTTCTGAGTCAGGTTAATGTGTATTAGATATAGAGTGTGGAGTCGTCATCCATTGGTTACTTATCCTTAGACACAGAATAGACTCTTATTGTGAATATTAGAGAGACTTTGACAAGCAGTTAGAGTTCGTGACTGGCAGGTTAATACCAAGGATCAGCTTGGATACTGTACAGAGCCACAGTGTGAGAGGCTGTAACGGGCAGATCCTGCACGCTCAGAGAACCTGTGAGAGGTGAGCGGCTGCAGTGTCTGTGTTCTGCTGTGTGCAGAGGAGCGCTGTGAGATGAGAGGCGGCAGCGTCTGTGAACAGCTGAATGCGGGGGCGCGGCCGAGCTGACAGGCAGTTGGCGTGTGAATCACGCTGAATGTTGGAACCAAGCCAGTAAGGAATCTTCGGGGGGATCCTTAGTGGAGGAGTAGAGCTGCGGAGTAGTAGCTTGATAGAATCCCTTGTATAGAAGTTCTAGGATCCCGGTTATGACCGCAATGCGGTTTAGAAAGTCCCTTGGAATTTGGCAGTGTCTGTTTACTCCTTCGGATCAGGAACAGATGCGTCTTTTCGAGCAAAGGTTGAACAACAAGCACATAAAGGATAATAATCCTGCTTGATAGGAGTTAGGAGAAGTGCCAACTTTTGGTAAAAGGGTTTTAGGTAAATAATCTTCCTTTAGAATAGGAGAAATGCAGAGGCTGCAAGTATAGCTGCTAGAAACTGTCTGTAACAAACAATACTGAAGCAAGGTAGAGGGCGTGTCCAGGGTTTATATAACCTCCCTAGGTGAGCACAGGTAATTCCTTAAAGGACCAGAGAAGAATATTTAAGATCCATGACATATCCCCCTCCTCAAGGTAGCTGCCCCGCAGCTATAAACCTCGGACAATCAGGATTCCTCCTGTGGAACATGGAAACCAATCTGGGAGCATGAACATTCGTGGAGGGCTCCCAGGAATCATCTTCGTCAGCGAACCCTTTCCAGTGGATCAGATACTGGAGAACACCATGGTAGATGCGGGAGTCCAATATAGATTCAATTTCGTATTCTTCCTCTGAGTCAAGTGCGATTACATTAGGTGAGGTGATGCTGGTCTGTCTTATTTCATGATAAGGCTTTAACAGGGAGACGTGGAATGTGGGATGTAGCCTGGAATTGGGGGGCAATTCCAAGGTGACAGCATTCTGATTTACAATCTTCGTAATAGGAAAGTGTCAGGATATACATCTCTGCCATATACACTATCCTTGGTTGTACTGTTCCTTTAAGGATCACTGCTTCTCATACCTGTCTCCACCCTATTTAAGGCACACCTGTTTCAATCATTCTTTGCTTAGTATTGATATACACTTCAATTGCCTAGCCAGTTTTGTCTGAACTCTGCTCACTCAAATTTGCTACCAGCAACTTTTTTCTTTGGATTCAAGTTTTGTCACGAACTTTGCTGCTGTTGCTTTTTACTTGCAACCTTCAGTTTCCTCTGAAACTCCTGTGATTTACTAACCTCCACTTGAATTGTTTTCTTACAATTACCTTGGACGCTCCTGTCTCCTGTCTCAGCACTTCCACGGAGCTCCGCAACTACCGCGGTGACGTCACACGCCAGCTGCTCTCTCTCTCGCTACTCAGCTCTAGCCTGCTCTTCCGACTACGCTGTAAGTGTTACTACTTCTGACTCTCAGCCTTGATATCTGCCAGCACTATAACGCTTACCATTATAATATCCTCAAAATGCATATGTCTTCTTGTCAGTGTTCTTTTGTTTATTTAACATAGTTCCAACCTTCGCATATATCTACTCTCATATGTTATTCTCCATGTTTTACTTACAAAAGCCTACTGAAACTTCATATCATTACTCATCGTTCATTCTGACCATTTATGTCTTATAAATTTGGGTATTCTGATTTAACATCTTACCGGAGGAAGTGTGTTTCATGTTTTCACTGCAGACTAGAGTGTAGCCACTCTTTTCAGCCTGCAATAGGGTTAACATAGCGAATCTCCTCCTTTACATTAATTACAGCCTGCTGATACAGGTAAGCCGCCTTCACACATCCTGTGACTATTGTGGTTTTTAGTATCTTCTTGCTACATACACTCTCTATTGTTGCCACCTTCCATCTCAGCAGTTGTGATTCACCTGACCTGTTCAAAATACTGTGTCTTTATTTTAGATTTCCTAAACCAGTGTGACAGAATACTAAGCCATTTAAAACCTATGGATCCAGCTGAGATTAACACTCACATGCAGGCATTAACACAAAGAGTAGATTTGTTAACAAATGGTTTAAACGCATTAAAAGTGGAGAATGATAACCTTAAAGCATACATTAGGGATGTAGTAGACAAAAGAACACATATATATGAACCCCAGGTTAGTCCTCCAGATTGTTTCCATGGAGACAGGACTCTCTACAGAGAGTTTAAAAATGCATGCCTGTTATTGTTTGCTTTAAGACCTCATACCTACCCAAATGATAGGATTAGAGTACTCACGACCATATCTTACCTTAGAGGTGAACCCCGTACATGGGCAAACACTTACTTTGAGAATAATGAAGAGATATTGAATTCTTTGGATAATTTTTTTGTCTCAATGGATCAATTGTATGAGG
Organism: Bombina bombina; assembly: GCF_027579735.1. Lineage (NCBI taxonomy): Eukaryota > Metazoa > Chordata > Amphibia > Anura > Bombinatoridae > Bombina > Bombina bombina. Next base: position 157,511,436 of record NC_069502.1, read on the forward strand.
ATCCATACAAACAGCTTACAGCTGAAAACGCCATGCGTGGCCTTAAACAAAAGAAGAGGGTAGTCGAAGACTACATCACAGAATTTAAAAAATGGGCAAAGGACTCTCAATGGAACAATCTGTCCCTTAGGAACCAGTTCAGACTCGGCCTCTCTGAGGGAATAAAAGACGAGTTGTCTCGCACAGATATCCCAGATACCTTAGAAGAGCTCATGTCACTTAGTATTACAATAGATAGGCGCCTCAGGGAAAGGTACCAAGAAAAGACTGGGCATGACTCTAACCCTAGGAAAACTTCCTACCCCACACATGCCTCTTCCCTACACAAAAACACTCCTGAACCCATGGACATTGCCTTCATCAAAGGACCTTTATCTCCTCAAGAGAAGCTCAGACGTCGTTCCAATAATCTATGCCTGTACTGTGCCTCTGACGAACACACTGTGAAAGACTGCCCTTCCCTCCTAAAACAAAACAAGGGTAAGACCTTAACAGACTTTTATTGTTGTACTACTCAACAGAGTTCAGTTACTTACATAAAAATCCCTCTTCTGTTACAGTGGGAACAACTTCGTCTTCACGCCACAGCGATAATTGATTCTGGTGCCACGGCTTCCTATATAGATAAGGAATTTTGCACTGTAAATAAAATACCACTGATGCAGAAACAGTCTCCTGTTTATTTGAGAGGGATAGATGGAAAAAATATTTCTTCTGGGCCTGTTGAATTTCATACCATACCCCTACTTGTGGTCTCTCATGATCAGCATAGAGAATATGTCTCTTTCGATGTAATAAATTGCCCGGTCTCTCAGGTGGTTTTGGGGATGCAATGGTTGCATACACACAACCCACAGATAGACTGGTCCAATTCCACACTTAATTACAATTCATCATACTGCCAAAGTACTTGTCTCCCCAGTACAGTATTACAAATTTCTGACACTCAGGACATACCACCCATACCAGAGGTTTATAGCGATTTTTCTGATGTTTTTAGCAAAAAGGAGGCAGAGAGTCTGCCTCCGCATAGAAAATACGACTGCCCCATAGACATACTCCCTGGGTCAGAGATCCCTATTGGGCACATATTTCCCTTATCTCATACTGAGCTAAAACACCTAAAGACATATTTAGAAGAGAACCTTAGAAAAGGGTTCATCAGACCCTCGACCTCGCCGGCTGGGGCCGGAATATTTTTTGTTAAAAACAAAGACGGCACTCTTAGACCTATAGTCGATTACCGTCAGCTAAATAAAATTACGGTAAAAAACCGCTACCCTTTACCCCTCATACCAGAGCTTATTGAGAGACTAGAGGGAGCTAAGTTTTTTACAAAATTGGATTTAAGGGGTGCATACAACCTTCTCCGAATAAGATCAGGAGACGAATGGCTGACTGCGTTCCGAACCCGTTATGGTTTATTCGAGTACGTAGTCATGCCATTCGGGTTGTGTAATGCGCCTGCTGCTTTTCAGCACTTAATAAATGATCTTTTTAGAGACCTCCTTGATGTCAACATAGTCATATACCTAGATGATATTCTCATCTACTCAAAAACTTTAGAACAGCACATTCTACATGTGAGGCAAGTTCTTTCCCGGCTTAGAAGCAATTTCCTCTATGCAAAAGCTGAAAAATGTGTTTTCAATTCCCAGACCATATCTTTCCTTGGATATGAAATATCCCCTTCAGGAATTTTTATGGAGAATAAAAAAATTGAAGCAGTACTGAACTGGCCTACCCCAAAGACCAGACGCCAGGTTCAATCCTTTATGGGATTCGCAAACTTCTACCGTAAGTTTATCAAAGATTTTTCTAAACTGGCAACTCCTCTAACCACACTCACAAAAGTCAAGATTCCATTCAACTGGACTCAAGACTGTCAATCAGCTTTTGATACACTCAAACAGAAATTCACCAGTGCACCCATTCTACGTTTTCCTGACCCAAAACTTCAGTTCATTTTAGAGGTTGATGCATCCAACTTCGCAATTGGAGCAGTACTATCACAACGGGAGAATCTAGATAAACCTCTCCATCCTGTCGGTTTTTATTCCAGGACCTTAAACATCTCTGAACAAAACTATCCTATCGGGGATAAAGAACTACTTGCAATTAAACTATCCCTGGAACATTGGCGACATCTTTTAGAGGGTACTACCTACCCTACTCTCATCTATACTGATCACCGTAACCTTCAATATTTAAAAACCTCCCGAACACTCACCTCCCGTCAAGTTAGATGGAATTTGTTTTTCTCACGTTTTAATTTCCTTATTACCTATCGACCTTCAACAAAAAATCAGAAAGCTGATGCACTTTCTCGCATACCACCTGAGTCCATCTCACAACCATCTCAACAAAGTATAATTCCTTCGGAAAATTTCCTCTGTTTCACATACGACACCAGGCCTATTATTCATACCGAACAACAGAAGGATTCTTTAAAACCACTACAGGAACTGCAGTTGAAGTCCGATGGATGTTATTATCATGGCTCCCGTTTATACATTCCTCCCATACTCCGTCTACCTCTGCTGGAATCATTACATGACTCTCCACTCGCTGGTCACCCTGGTATAAAAAAGACCCTGGAATTAGCGAAAAGGAGTTATTGGTGGCCAAATATGACTGCCGATGTATTCCAACATGTCCACTCCTGCAGCATTTGTACCATATCAAAAAGGAATAAACAACCACCATATGGACTTTTACTGCCTTTACCTACTCCTAAGACACCGTGGTCCGAAATTGCTCTCGATTTTATAGTCGACCTACCTCTTTCCTCAAGGAACAACACCATCATGGTTGTAGTGGATCTTTTCACAAAAATGTGTCATTTTATCCCGTACCATAAACTACCTACCTCAATAGAAACTGTTCAGCTTCTTATTTCTAATGTCATCAAGCTGCATGGCCTCCCAAAGACCGTTTTAAGTGACAGAGGCACTCAATTCTCCAGTAAACTCTGGTCAGAGTTCTGCAAACTCTTCCATATTGACAGGCGGCTTACAACCGCATACCATCCCCAGTCAAATGGACAGACCGAACGCTGTAACCAATGGCTGGAACAATTCCTAAGGTCTTTTTGTTCCTCTGAACAACATCTTTGGGCGGGCTTACTACCATACGCTGAATTTTGCTATAACAACACCTTACATGCCACCACTAATCAAACTCCATTCTACTCGAATTACGGATTTCATCCAACATTCCAATTGTATCCTACTCAAGATTCTTCTTCTCCTTCAATCGCTGAGCTTTCCCAAAGCATTTCCTCGAATTTCACTCGAATTGAATCCTCCATTGAAAACGCAAAAAGGCTCTATAAACGGTACTACGACAGACGCAGGACAGCTCCTCCAAAATATGAAGTAGGTGACTTGGTATGGCTTTCTACAAAACATTTACGTATGAACACTCCATGCAGGAAGTTATCTCCACTCTTTGTTGGTCCTTATCCCATAGCTCATATCGTCAATGCCAATGCTGTTCGTCTCACCCTACCTCCTACTATGAAAATCCACCCGACATTTCATGTCTCCCTTCTGAAACCTTACCGGGCAGTGAGGGGTTCCGCCTCATCTTCTTCTCTTCCTCTGGTTTCTGTCGACCCTGATATCGAATATGAGGTTCAATCCATCAAAGATTCCCGCATGATGAATGGGGTTTTACAGTACCTCGTAAGCTGGAAGGGTTACCCACCTGATGAGGATTCCTGGGAACCCTCTGTTAACATCTCCGCACCCAGGTTGGTGTCTCGTTTTCATCAACGGCATCCCGACTCTCCTGGACCCTGAGCTCCGGAGTCGCTCTTAGAAGGGGGGATCCTGTCAGGATATACATCTCTGCCATATACACTATCCTTGGTTGTACTGTTCCTTTAAGGATCACTGCTTCTCATACCTGTCTCCACCCTATTTAAGGCACACCTGTTTCAATCATTCTTTGCTTAGTATTGATATACACTTCAATTGCCTAGCCAGTTTTGTCTGAACTCTGCTCACTCAAATTTGCTACCAGCAACTTTTTTCTTTGGATTCAAGTTTTGTCACGAACTTTGCTGCTGTTGCTTTTTACTTGCAACCTTCAGTTTCCTCTGAAACTCCTGTGATTTACTAACCTCCACTTGAATTGTTTTCTTACAATTACCTTGGACGCTCCTGTCTCCTGTCTCAGCACTTCCACGGAGCTCCGCAACTACCGCGGTGACGTCACACGCCAGCTGCTCTCTCTCTCGCTACTCAGCTCTAGCCTGCTCTTCCGACTACGCTGTAAGTGTTACTACTTCTGACTCTCAGCCTTGATATCTGCCAGCACTATAACGCTTACCATTATAATATCCTCAAAATGCATATGTCTTCTTGTCAGTGTTCTTTTGTTTATTTAACATAGTTCCAACCTTCGCATATATCTACTCTCATATGTTATTCTCCATGTTTTACTTACAAAAGCCTACTGAAACTTCATATCATTACTCATCGTTCATTCTGACCATTTATGTCTTATAAATTTGGGTATTCTGATTTAACATCTTACCGGAGGAAGTGTGTTTCATGTTTTCACTGCAGACTAGAGTGTAGCCACTCTTTTCAGCCTGCAATAGGGTTAACATAGCGAATCTCCTCCTTTACATTAATTACAGCCTGCTGATACAGGAAAGCCGCCTTCACACATCCTGTGACTATTGTGGTTTTTAGTATCTTCTTGCTACATACACTCTCTATTGTTGCCACCTTCCATCTCAGCAGTTGTGATTCACCTGACCTGTTCAAAATACTGTGTCTTTATTTTAGATTTCCTAAACCAGTGTGACAGAAAGGGACCAATGAAAGCTGCATTAAATTTCTTGCTTGGGGTTTTGAGTTTGATGTTCTTGGTTGAGAGCCAAACTAAATCTCCAATCTTGTAATCAGGTTGCTTGCGTCGCCGGAGATTATAATAGTGACTTTGGTGGATCTGTGCTTCATGTATGTGAGCTTTAAGTTCTACGAAAAGATCCTGGAGGTTCTTAGTGAGATCATCTGAATTGGGACAACTTGAGTTGGGTTGTGGATGAAGCTGAAAGGATGGATGATATGCATAGTTTGCAAAGAATGGTGTCTTACGTGTGGTAGAACTTGTGGAATTGTTGTAGGCATATTCTGCCATGGTGAGGGTGTATGCCCACTGATCTTGGTGGCTGGAACAGTAGGAACGTATATACTGTTCGAGCCATTGGTTTATTCTCTCCGTTTGGCCATTCGATTGTGGGTGGAAGGAGGAGGAAAAACGGAGTTCGACTTGCATGCAGTCACATAAACTTCTCCAAAAGCGTGAGGTGAATTGGGAACCTCTATCTGTCACTATGGCTTGTGGAAGTCCATGTAACTTTACGACATTATTTAGAAATAACATGGCTAGTTCGGAAGAGGTGGGAAGCTTGTGGAATGGTAGGAAATGTGCCATTTTCGTTAGATGATCCACTACCACGAGTATGGTATTGTAACCGTTTGACTCGGGAAGTTCTACAATAAAGTCCATTCCTATGGTTTGCCAGGGACGGTCAGGTATTTGTAAGGGTAAGAGTAGTCCGAAAGGAGGTTTCCTTTCAGTCTTGGAGGTGGTGCACACGTAACAAGTTTTAACGTATTTTTCCACATCTGATCTGATAGTAGGCCACCAATAGGTACGTGTAAGAAGATCTAAGGTCTTATTGATTCCTGGATGTCCTGCCAATGGGGAGTCATGATGTTCCTTTAATAGATTGTCACGTAGGAAAGGAGGAACATAGATTTGCCCATGGTGATAATAGAGACCGTCAGGTCCTAAGACGAGGTCTAAACTGGAAGTGGATCTATCTTCTTTTTGGAGACTTTTGAGGATTTCAGGATAAGTTGGTGATAATGCTATGATTTGCTCTACAGGTATGATAGTCCTAGGAACATTGAAGGTTGGGGGTTTGGAATCCTTCCTGGAGAGGGCATCCGCTTTCCCATTCTTACTCCCCGGCCTGTATGTAATATGGAAATCGAACCGTGAAAGGAACAAACTCCATCTCAGCTGTCGGGAGGATAGAGTACGGTTAGTGAGGAGGTATTCCAAATTTTTGTGGTCTGTATAAATTAGAATAGGATGTTTAGTGCCTTCCAGAAGATGTCGCCAGTGCTCCAAAGAAACTTTAATGACCAACAACTCCTTCTCACCAACAGGATAGTTAAATTCAGCTGCGGTCATAACTCTGGAGAAGAAAGCCACTGGGTGGAGAGGTTCTTCGGGGGTTTTCCGTTGAGAAAGAATGGACCCAAGTGCATAATCAGAAGCGTCAACTTCGAGAATGTAGTAGGAATCTGGATCTGGGAATTTTAGAATTGGAGCTTTAGTAAAAGCATTCTTAAGATGGTTAAAGACGGTCTGAGTTTGTTCTGTCCAAAGGAACGGAGTGTTAGCCCCGGTGAGGGTAGTTAAAGGTTTTGTCAAAGCTGAATAGTTCCTGATAAACTTCCTATAGTAATTTGAGAACCCCAAGAATCTCTGCAGGTCTTTCCTGGAGGTGGGTTCAGGCCAATTTTTAATTGTATCAACTTTGGAGTCATCCATCTGGATCCCAGCTGGTGAAATGGTGTAACCTAGGAAGGTGATATCAGAGGTATGAAATATACACTTTTCCAACTTAGCAAAGAGACGGTGTTGTCTGAGCCATGAGAGTACCCATCGAACATGTTTCTTGTGTTCCGTCATGTCACTAGAGTATATTAAAATATCATCTAGGTATACAACGACACATATGTCAAGAAGATCACGGAATACATCGTTGATCAGATATTGGAACGTAGCAGGGGCGTTGCAAAGCCCGAATGGCATCACCTTGTACTCATAAAGCCCATATCTTGTTCTGAAGGCGGTGAGCCATTCATCCCCTTTCCTAATCCTGACGAGATTATACGCTCCACGCAGATCTAATTTGGTGTAAATGGTTGCCTTGCTGAGACGTTCGATGAGTTCGGGAATTAAGGGTAATGGGTATCGGTTCTTCACGGTGCGCTTATTAAGCTCTCTATAATCAATAATGGGGCGAAGAGAGTGATCTTTGTTCCTGACGAAAAATATGCCAGCCCCGGCTGGAGAGGTGGAAGGTTGTATGAAACCTTTCCTTAGATTTTCGGATAGGTAGTTTTTTAAGTGGTCTAATTCGGGTTGGGATAGTGGATATATATGTCCGTAAGGAATGGTAGCACCAGGTAATAGTTCAATAGGACAGTCGTATGGACGGTGTGGTGGAAGAGTTTCTGCCTCCTTTTCACTGAAAACATCTTGGAATTCCTTGTAGTCTACTGGAAGGGTATTAGGAGAGAGACTGCATATGAGAGAGTGTACGAAACATGTGTCCTTACAGAAATCTGACTGGAAATCCACTTCTAACCGGTCCCAATGAATGGTGGGTTGGTGTGTCTGTAACCATTGCAACCCGAGTACCACTGGAAACATAGGGGAAGAGATAACATCAAAGGAAATGTATTCAGTGTGTGCTGTAGAAGTGGACACTTTGATGGGAATGGTTTGGTGAGTAATGGGACCGAAACTGATGGTATTACCATCAATGACTCTAATAGAGACGGGTGTTGTTTTCAATACAGTGGGTATTTTATTTACAGTGAGAAAACCACAATCGATATATGATGAGTGGGCCCCGGAGTCGATGATTGCCTCACTGGTTACCTGGCGATGATCCCACTGTAAGGTAAGAGATAGAGAACAGTAAGCTACATCTTTGATGTTAGTTGTTAAACATGTAGTTACTCTCAAGGACTTACTTCTTTTTTGTCTTTGGAGGATGGGACATTCCTTCACAGAGTGTGCTGAGGAGGCACAATACATGCATAAATTATTCATGCGTCTACGGTTCCTTTCTTCAGGCTGGAGAGGTTCTTTTGTGATCCCGAGGTCCATAGGTTCAGAGGTTTGAGTGACGGTGGGTTTATGATAGGAGGGAGACGGTCTAGTAGCTGTATCAAACCCTTGTCTTTCCATTTTGCGTTCTCTTATCCTTCTATCAATTTGGATGCTGAGTGTAATTAACCCCTCTAAGGTTTTGGGAAGCTCTGTACGAGCAAGTTCATCCTTTACAGCATCATTTAGACCCAGACGGTACTGGTTCCGGAGAGCAATATCACTCCACTCTGTGTCTTTACTGTATTGTTTAAATTCACTTAAGTACTCCTCAACTTGCTTTTTCTCTTGTTTGAGGGATCTCATTTTTGTCTCAGCTGAGAGTTGGGTGTTGATGTCCTGATAGAGAATAGCCATTTCTTTAAAGAAGTCTTCCAGGGAAGTGAGGATGGGATGGTCTTGCTCAAAAAAGGAATCTGCCCACTTGCGTGGTTCCCCTCTCAGGAATGATATAACCGTTAAAACCTTGACGCGTTCAGTTGCGTAGGTTTTAGGTTTTAAGTTGAAAAGCAGGTTGCAGGAATTCTTGAATTGAGAAAACATAGCCCTGTCCCCATGGAATTTCTCAGGCAAAGAAACTTGGGGTTCTGGGGGAATATCGGCTGTTGAGGGTTTGCCCAGAGAATCTCTGATTATATTAGTGAGAGTCACATTCTGAACCTGCAATTCCCTGAGTGCTTGACTGAGTTGGTCAACCCTCTGAGAGAGTGTGTAGACGAATTGAGGTAGCTCCGCTGGATCCATATTTGGGCTTCAGTATTCTGTAATGATATGCTAGGTTGTGGATCACAACTGCAGAGGTTAATAGTGTTTGCCTTATTACAGATACTATGATTGCATTACAAAGTATCTTTTAAATCAGGCGAAGTGGTTACTATGTTTATCTTTCACCTGAACAGTATTTCTGAGTCAGGTTAATGTGTATTAGATATAGAGTGTGGAGTCGTCATCCATTGGTTACTTATCCTTAGACACAGAATAGACTCTTATTGTGAATATTAGAGAGACTTTGACAAGCAGTTAGAGTTTGTGACTGGCAGGTTAATACCAAGGATCAGCTTGGATACTGTACAGAGCCACAGTGTGAGAGGCTGTAACGGGCAGATCCTGCACGCTCAGAGAACCTGTGAGAGGTGAGCGGCTGCAGCGTCTGTGTTCTGCTGTGTGCAGAGGAGCACTGTGAGATGAGAGGCGGCAGCGTCTGTGAACAGCTGAATGCGGGGGCGCGGCCGAGCTGACAGGCAGTTGGTGTGTGAATCACGCTGAATGTTGGAACCAAGCCAGTAAGGAATCTTCGGGGGGATCCTTAGTGGAGGAGTAGAGCTGCGGAGTAGTAGCTTGATAGAATCCCTTGTATAGAAGTTCTAGGATCCCGGTTATGACCGCAATGCGGTTTAGAAAGTCCCTTGGAATTTGGCAGTGTCTGTTTACTCCTTCGGATCAGGAACAGATGCGTCTTTTCGAGCAAAGGTTGAACAACAAGCACATAAAGGATAATAATCCTGCTTGATAGGAGTTAGGAGAAGTGCCAACTTTTAGTAAAAGGGTTTTAGGTAAATAATCTTCCTTTAGAATAGGAGAAATGCAGAGGCTGCAAGTATAGCTGCTAGAAACTGTCTGTAACAAACAATACTGAAGCAAGGTAGAGGGCGTGTCCAGGGTTTATATAACCTCCCTAGGTGAGCACAGGTAATTCCTTAAAGGACCAGAGAAGAATAGGTAAGATCCATGGCACAAAGGTAATCAGTGGAGTCCCCCAGGAATCAGTACTGGGCCCTGTTCTTTTTAATATTTTTATTAATGACTGAAGGATTGAATAGTAACATCTCTATTTTAGCAGATGATACAAAGTTGTGTAAGGTCATTGGATCAGTGGAGGCTGAGATTGGGTTGAAATGGAATTTACAAAAATTGGAAAAATGGACTGGTAAATTGAAAAAGAGATTTAATACTGGAAAATTTAAAGTTCTACATTTTGGAAGTAAAAATAAGCTAGTAAAATTGGTGCACAATGTAAGGCAGTAGCTTCAAAGTCTAATAAGATAAAAACATGTATTAAAAGAGGCATTGATGCATTGATAAATTCCTGGTAAGACCTGACCTTAAGTGTGGAATGCAGTTCTGGGGACCAATCTAAAGAAAAGACATTGCAGAGTTAGAAAACGTTCAGTGAATGGCCAAAAAACTAATAAGGGAAATAGATAATTTAAACTATGAGGAGAGATTTACCAAACTGGGTCTGTTTTCCTAGGATAAATGTGCTTGAGAGATGACATGACTACTTTATATAAATATATTCAAGGTCCATATAGAGAGTTGTCGGAAACTCTATTTATTCCAAGAAAATTGCAACAAGAGGTTACAATTTAAGTCTGGATGAAAGTAGATTTAATCTCCAGCAACATAAACGTTTTTTTCATTGTAAGATCAATCACATTGTGGAATCCATCGCTTAAGGAGGTACTGAATGCCAATACTATAAATATATTTAAAAATTGCTTAGATACATTTCTGACAAAACACATAATTCAGGGATATGATTTCTTGTGTTAAATGAGTCAACTTTTTAATAAGAATAAATTATGCTCACTTAGAGCTTTTATTGTAAATCAGGTAGGATTTGTGTAGGTTCAACTCAATGGAATTTTGTCTTCTCTCAACCTCATCATCATTTTTATCTATATGTGTGTGTGTGTGTGTGTATATATATATATATATATATATATATATATATATATATATATATATATATACATTATATATATATATATATATATATATATATATATATACAGTATATATATATATATATATATATATATATACAGTATAGATAGATAGATAGATAGATAGATAGATAGATATAATAAAATAATCATATAGCAATAACTAATAAGGTTTTTTTGTAGCACACCCCTTAGAAGTCTATGGGGAAAAGGATTTAGCAAGGTTGTGATATCTGATGTCCTAAAAAATAGCATGCCTGAAATATTTTGCTCTTGTGCTTTTTACATTCAACTTTCAATACCATTGCTAATGAGGCTGAGCTAAAAAAAATTTTTACTTTGAGCCTAGTGAGCAAGTGAGCATAAAAATAATTAGCTTGCCACTTTTAATCTGTCCCTAAATGCTTTAAATTGTCCTTTTGCTAATCACTAGGGTTTTGGAACTAATTTAAATTATTAATAGCATTACACAGTACAAAGGGACCAATCAAAACATCTTTAATGTATTCTTGAAACCTGCAAAATGGCCCTTGTATTGGTATTTTTGTTTGCTTTGTCATTCAAAGACAACATTGTTATAGGCTTTATTGAAAAGGACACATAGGACTCCATCTATCATGGGTCAGGTGGACATAATTCATTACTGCGAATCATGTTTGCTGGAATTCACTGCATAAGCATAGCACAAACAATGCTTATGCAATGCACACCCTTGTTTGCTAGCAGCCGCTTGGATGCTAGCAGGGGCTGTCAATCATGCTGATCGGATTTCAATTCTCCGCCTTTACACTGCTGCTACTTTATGTGCCTCCGAAGCAGCAATCAACTCTTAGAAAATGGTTGCGGACAGGTTAAGCAGCCCCGCTCTTCACACCGCTGCTACTTAACTATGGTTTCAGGTGAGCCTGAAATGCTGGTGCCCCAAAGATGCTTTTGCAGCTTGATAAATGGAACTCATAGTGTATTTTCAATCGTGTTCACTTTAATCTACATGATATTTTTATGCATATTCAACAAGAAACGCAGGGAAAATATACAGGCCAATATTGGCACATAAGGCAGCAATTTTTTTAAGCTGCACTTGAAAATTATAATTTGTTTGTTTTGTGTGTGTGTGGGGGTTCTTTAATAGGATTTTAATTTTAAGCTTTTTTTTTTTTACTTAAAGGGACATAATACTCATAAGCTAAATCACTTGAAACTGATGCAGTATAACTGTAAAAAGCTGACAGGAAAATATCACCTGAGCATCTCTATGTAAAAAAAAGAAGGTATTTTACCTCACAATTTCCTCAGCTCAGCAGAGTAAGTTCTGTGTAAAAAGTTATACTCAACTGCTGCTCAGCTGCAGGTAAAAAAAAAAAAAAGAAGAAGAAATGAACAGCAGCCAATCTGCATCAACAGTGCTGAGGTCATGAACTCTTTTACTGTGATCTCATGAGATTTGACTTAACTCTCATGAGATTTCATTGTAAACTTCCTTAAGCTGAATAGGGAAATAAGATGAGAGTGCACGTAAGCTCGCTCATTCCGCTGTCCCGGGACAGACATACTGATTTGTTGCTTAGAAGTCCTTTACAATGGGATGTGGCTACTGAGAAACTTTTGAAATAAAATATCTTTCTTTTTTACATAGAGATGTTAAGGTGATATTTTCTAGTCAGCTTTTTAACAGCTATACTGCATCACTTTCAAGTGTTTAAACATTTGGGTATTATGGCCCTTTAATATAAGGGGTAATGTGTATCTAGAAACATAAGGAATCTTTTTTTTTTTTTTTTAATAATTTTTTTATTGAGGCTATCAAACAAACAAGAAGTATTATAGCTGACATTCGGAAGGCTTGTTACATTTAGACAAATGCAGAAGGATTCCCATTCAACAGCAAATACAGTGATGACATCTACAACGAGAAGCAAAAATCTGTCACTTAGTTATAAGTATAATTAGGTCCGCCTATGGAGCATGCTATGGACATTAGCTTCAGCCAGAGTACAGTGAATAACAGCCTAAAAGAAGGCTGAGCCTATGAAAGTAAAACCTCATTTTCTATAGTATATATTGGGTATGGGGAATACAGAGGGCAAGAGCCGCTCAAATAAGAGTAGGGGATTTTAATAGTAATGAGCAGTTGCAATTAGAATAATATAAAAGATATACATTTAGATCAAGTAAGATGGGGCACTAGCATATATATCAATAAACACATATTCTCATAATAATAGATGGTCTTAGCAGAGGATACGCAAATAATAATGGAAACAAGCATGCAGAAGACAATCCCATGTACAAGTACAAATAACCAACCACAGAATAGTAGCGTCACTCTCTCTGGAGTAGTAAGTCATCAGAGAACCACAGGTAGTTTCTATATGAAGTTCATTAATTGTATATATACAACCATATTAAGATATGAACATGAAGCTTGTCTGTTGGGCAATCTTAGTACTTCCTCGTTAGCTATATATTAGGAAAAGGGAGAACATGTGTATTATATCTAGCCTGTTGTTAATTATCTATTTATATTAGTGTGCAACTGTCTGTGAGATAGAACATAAACATAGTAATATTAATTATTGCTAAATAGAGTTATAGGTAATGTATAGGTGTCCGCCAGAGAGGGTTTAGATAATCATCAGGTTAAATATGGGTTCCTCTCCGGGATGCGATTTTTAGTATCATATTGCCCTAGTATTATTGAGAGGGTAGAAATGTTCAAAGTATCCCTTTGTTCAGCTCAATATGGTAGTGATGGGAGCTATGGGTTAAATTTGCAGGGTCATATTCACTCTTAAAATAAAAAACAAAAAATTACTTGGCTTAAAGGAAAATTGAGATCCAAACGTTATGTGGAGGGGGAGTATAGGTATCTCATAGAATGGGTTTGGCTGCTGTCAACCCGGACAAGGCCCACCCTCAAAGGTATTGTTGCAATATGGCATTCTCTTCATTCTATTGAAGTATGTACACCACTAAGATGCTGACGACTGCTACTAGTGTGGTCTGATCATCTTAGGCTGGGGGGAATATGAAATAGTCCCTATGTGAGAGCCTGTGTAGGGCACTGACTAAGGAGAGGTGCAGCTCTTTGCAAGAGAAAACTAGCTATATCAAGGGGACTAGGTAGGCTATGGTACTTATAGGGAGTAATCCTATGAGGGAAACTAAAGAGGACACGCCTAAGTTGAGAGCAGACACTGGAATCATCTAATAAGTATAAACACATGACAAGGGCTAAGTAATTGTAAGCCAGAAATTGATCTAGAGAAAACTGGTAAACATAGGGTGCATATACAATGACATAACAATAGGATGTCCGTTAATAAAATGTCAGAGGGAGACATCTTCCCTTCACATAAAGCAAGTGTGTCCATTCAGGATCAAATAAATAACTCAGACTCAGGGTTCGTCATTGGTAATTGTATTAAAGCAACGTTATAAATATACAGACCCATCTTGTGTGCACTTTAACATATATAATGTCACAGTCACCCAATCCCCAGCCGAAAAGCAATGAGACCCAAGGGTTTGATAGTGGGGCAGCATTGTAGGAAATTATGTAATTCCTGCAAGCACTTCAGGGCCAAAGGACCGGGATAGCTGTACAAACCTCTAGGCCTCATCGGAGGGATTCCTGGTTGCTAATCTGTACCGGATCAGAGGGCCGGCTCTCCTGATGTCTCACCCTCCCGGAACACAAAAGATCCTTCCTCCAGATCAGGAACCAGCTCTGTCGAGTCGAGTGTGGTTGCTAGACTTGGTGGTGTCAGCTGTCGATCAGTTCTTTGGAGCTTTAATAGTGGTTCAGCCCTTAGTGGAATGTCAATTTAATTTATTTAAACCCCTAATTTCTAATTTTTTTCTCTTTTTTTTCTCTTTTTTTTCTCTTTTTTTTCTCTTTTTTTTCTCTTTTTTCTTTGTTCTCTTTTTTTCTCTTTTTTTTTTTATTCACATAATTTTATGGGTAGCACTGTCATTTACTCACACTATATACACTTTATAATATTTTAGAACGAATATATAGATCTTCTTTTTAAAAAATAGCATGTCTGAATATTTTATTTATATATATATATATGGCAAAATGTTTTTTATGTTTTATATGAGTGATGAATATATAATCCGAAAGATCTGCCTACATACCTGAGGGACTAACTATATTTGAACTTATATTTAATATGATGCAATTTCAATAGGCATTACTCTACAACAAGAGTGCTTATAAACAACATATCTTAAGGATGCTAAGATGAATTGCAAATATATGTGCCAGAAAAATTCATTAGATTAACAACAGGTTTTTTCACTTGGGATACATGAACATTGAATCAGAGGAATGAGTATATACTACCTTAAATTCTCTTGGAAATAGAACACACCAATTAGATACACAGCCAATCACACACATTCTGAACATTTAAAAAGGTTCTTGCTGCAAGTCACAATTATCTTGATAAAGCCCACAGGTGGGTGAAATGTGTCGATTGCCTTGTGACTTTGTAGCAGCATACCAAAAGTGACCAACATCACCTTATATCTATGAACAGTATTGCTATTTTAACCCGGGTTAACCTCTTCGTTACAACTCTCTAAATCTTACAGTGCGGATGAATCTAAATATCCCACTGTATTCACAAGTCTAAGAGCACAGCACAGTGCTGGAGTACTGAAGGAATTAACACTATTTACAACTTTTCTACAACTGATACAAGTACGCTCCCAATTTTCTATATAGGAGACGAACGGACGAGGAGTGACATCAGACGCCTTCCCAACACATGTGTGGTCTGTGTTTGCAGCTTGGGAGAGACTGCCTTGGATTCCGTAGTGGTCCCTGGTGTGACCGAAGACCGAACAAGCGGTAAAGTAAAGCGCTGTTAATACAGTGATTATATATATCGAACCCAAGTTATATAATCAATTCCTTGGTGGACTGTACATCTTTTGTTAACCTCTTTTCAGTTGGAATTTTTTATCCTTCAGTATACTTGGGAAATAACTGGATCCATTTGAAACTGATATATCCCTATGGGCATACCTATATCTAAGCTTTCAGAATAACCTGAACTGTGTTTTTATTATATCAACCTGTTCTTTTATATACCCACTGTTTATTGCATCCATTAGCAGATCGTATATGTATTTTATTCTAATTAGTCCCCTTTTATATATCTAATTTGTTGAAATATAGAGTTTTAAGCCTAGGGAGACGTCCCTGTTTAGATTGTTTAATTCTTAGGTTGTTTATTTGTATCTATTAAATATTTTTATAAAACGTAACATTTGGTGTCTAATACCTTTAGCCTTTGGCGCCCTCTTTATCTGTAAAAAGCTTTACACTTTGTCTAAACTATAACCTGACACTTTTTAGGGCTAGTGTCTCTTAGAGAGGTGCTTGGTATTAGTTCCTCAGCGCACTTCTATTCACTTTTTATCTTTTGGGTAAGTTCAGGCAGGGTAGTTGCAGTCTTCAGGTTATGATGTATTTCATCTCTCCCAGTTGCTGTTGCCATTTTTGGGGTCTTTGCTCTCATCCGCTTCAGAACAGACACTCACTAGAGAAATTAAGTGAGAGAAATGCCTGTCCATCTTTTTTAAGAGGGTTGCCAAGAGGTCTCCAATCTCCTTATGAAGTGTCTCATTCATAGTTAGCTGGATCCCTCTATCTGAGATCAGTAGTAAAGTAGATATACTTCACCTGGCGTACCAGGGAGGGGGGCCGCTATGGTAGGTGGTACAGGGCTGCAGCCCATTCTAGCAAACTGTCTGGAATGTGTCTCCTGTAAGTGCGAGCTCTATCAAAATGGTAACATAAGGGGCACAAAATTTTCACTCTTCGATACTTGCTCAATAGCTTTCTATGATTTTTATATGATATGTGGCTGCTTATCTGTGAAGAATCAGGAGCTTCTGACTTTGGGGCTGCAGGCTCGCCATAAACAGCAGTTATGAAGCAGCGGTCACAAAGACCGCTGCTCCATAACCTGTCCGCCTGCTCTGAGCAGGCGGACAGACATCGCCGGAAATCAACCCAATTGAGTACGATCGGGTTGATTGACACCCCCTGCTGGTGGCATATTGGCCATGAGTCTGCAGGGGGCGGCGTTGCACCAGCAGCTCTTGTGAGCTGCTGGTGCAATGCTGAATACGGCAAGCGTATTTCTCGCCGTATTCAGCGAGGTCTGTCGGACCTGATCTGCACTGTCGGATCAGGTCCGACAGACCTTGATAAATAGAGACCTTTGCATCTAATCATGGCTGCCATCTGGACACGCCCCCGAAACATAAGGAATCTTTAATTGGACCAAAATAAAATTTTGCATATTCAACATTTTTCTGGTACAATTTACTCTATTGCTTAAATCATGATTGCCAGCAAGTAGATGATAAAGATCTACAGTGACAATACAAACATTTGTGTATTCTTGCTTGCTTTTTGAATGCCATTTGAAGCCAATATAGCTTTTGAAGTTTGAAACGTAAAATTTACAGGTTCGTAAAGTCTGAGAATAATGACAGATTGATACAATGATATTACTCCATATTTATACATTTCAAGACAAAGATCATTTTTACAAATACAAATTGTGAAAAGAGTGAAGGAAATAGTTATTTATGTCAAGGGTAGATATTTATTTATTTAGGGTTATTCACTTTATTGGAATGTATCACGATCCTCCCACAGGAAGATAATATCATAGTATTTGGTGTATAATGATATTTTTCAAGTTGTAATGTAAGGGAGACTAGAGATATCCATTCTGAATGAGTAGGCGGATGTATTATCTTCCATTTTCTAGGAATAAGTTGTTTAGCACAATTTACCATAATGAAGAGTAATTGTGATCGAAGTTTACACTTAACTTGAGGGAATTTGTTAAATAGAAATACGACTGTTTGCAGTTGTAATGTTGTCCCTATTACACTTTCTATAGTATATTTAACCACTATTCAGTATGTTGTTAGCCTGGGACAGGACCACCAGATATGTACAAAATTACCTATATCCCCACATACTCTCCAGCAGTCAGGTGAGGTAGTCTTATATATTGTGACACATCTTGTAGGAGTAAGATACCATCTGCAAAGTAGTTTCATGTTCATTTCCATTAAACTAATAGAGGAGGAGGATCTGCTCATGTGAACAATTATAGACCATTCTTTATCATTTAATTGTGTTTGAAGTTCCTCCGTCCATTTTGCTGTGTACGTTAATAGTTGTCTAGAGTGATGGTCTATTAGGGTTCTATATGTAAGAGACAACAAGCCTCTATTTATAATGTCTAAGTAGCATAATGTTTTGAATGGTGTGAGGGGTCTGCTAAGTTGCGTGGAGTTAGCATGCTTTGTGATAAAATGATTTAATTGTAGGTATTTGTACCAATGATAAAGAACAACTCTGCATATGTCAATTAGATCATTTTTTGATTGGAGTCTACCATTTGCTGTTATGATATAAAAAGGGATAATTTGTGACATGTTTGTAGGTATAGTTTTAGGTCTAAGGAGGGCGAATGGAATATCTGAGTTGTCTTTTAAAGAAGTTAATGGGGGGAGGGAAGTGTCGACACTGTTGAGAATTTAAGAATATACTTATCCCATACTCTAAAAGTCTTGTGGGTGAGCGTTGAGGTAGAAGGTTTTGTTTTCCTTTCTGATTGGTGTAGCCAACAATCTACACCTAGTTGCTCCCTGTCTGCCAAGGCATGATCTATGAAAACCCATTCTTTGTTTAAAATAGTTCTACACCAATCAATTATTCTCACCTGATTTACTGCTAGATGGTAATATTTTAAATTATGTACTCCCATACCTCCCCTTGTTTTAGATCAATACATTGTTGCTTTTGCTATGCGTGGATATTTATCTTGCCAGATATATTTATGCATTATCTTTTGCAAATTGTTGACATAGGTGTCTGGGATTGGGATAGGGATTGTCTGGATGAGGTATAAGATTTTCTGTAGGATGGTCATTTTTATTGCATTGATCCTGCCTACCCAAGATAAGGTTTTGTGTCTCAATGTGTGGAGTTCCTTTTGTATGTTGATCATCATAGGGATATAATTCAATGTATATGTACTTTGGATGGTATTGGATATCTGAATCCCTAAATACTTTATAGATTCTCTATGATAGGAGAACGCATAATTTTGCACAATTTGTTAAATTTCCGTATTTGTTAGGGCAATACCAATAAACTCAGATTTTGTGATATTTACCTTAAAGTTAGAGTATAGGCCATATATTTTAAATTCCTTGCATAGTTCTGCCAATGACGATAAAGGAGAAGTGAGAGTCAAAAAGACATCATCCGCATATAAGGAAACTTTATACTCAGCGGTTCCCAGCCTGATTCCTGAAATAAACACATTGTGCCTTATTCTGGAAGCTAATATTTCCATTGCTAGGACAAATAGTAATAGGAAGAGGGGGCAACCTTATTGTGTACCATTATATATATGGAAGGAGTCTGAAAGGGAATCATTTAGTTTTATTTTGGCACAAGGCTTGTTATATAAAGCAAAGATATTCATAACAAATGTATCTGGGAATCCGACTTTGTACAATGCCTGTTTTAAAAATTTCAAATCTAGTCTATCAAAGGCTTTTTCAGCGTCAATCTACGCAAAAATTGATGGCAGATTTTTTTGCATATTCCATAATAGAGAGAATCTTCAGGGTATTGTCTCTTGCTTCTCTATTAGAGGTAAAACCTACTTGGTTCGTATGTATGAGTTGGGGGTGTATAGTGTTAATCCATTTAGCTAAAATCTTGGCGTTTATTTTGATATCAACATTCAATAATGAAATTGGATGGAAATTTGATGGAGTGTTTGGAGTTTTCCCCGGTTTAGGAAGTACCACCACATGGGCGGTTAACATTGATGGAGGAAAGGGATTTGTTGAAGTAATATTATTGAATAAATGATGCATGTGGGGAATCAACAAAGAGGCAACAATTTGATAGTATTTTACTGTAAAACCATCTGGCCCCAGACATTTTCTTGCATTGAGGTCTTTTATAGCTGATGCTATTTCTGTAAGTGTGATGGGAGATTTTAAATCATTTTGTTGTGCCTCTGAAAGAGAAGGCAGAGTACATTGATCTAGATATGTATCTAGGCCCATGTGGGGGATTTCTCTTTAGAGTTAATGTGTTCCTTATTATGGTATAATGTGGAATAATATGTATGGAATTGGTGAAGAATCTGTGGGGTTGTATTAACCAATGTGTTGTAAGATGTCTTGAGTTTGTGAATGAACTATTTTAGTTTGTTTCACTTCAAAGTTCTAGCTAAAAGTTTTCTTGCCCTATTGCCCTTAATATAAAAAATTTTGTCTAATTTTTTGGGAACATTTTTAATCTTCAATTGAGAGATATGAGTTTATTTGTTCCCATGTTTGTGAAACCTCTGTAAGAGCTTCCACATTAGTGGGATCTTGTTTATATAGATATGCTAGTTGGGTCAATTTAGAGGATAAATTAAAATAGGTTTGGCGGGCTATTTGTTGGATCTGCGCTTTATGTTTGATAAGCTCTTCCCTAAACGTTCATTTGTGTGCTTCCCATAGAACAAAATATTTTGAGACTGATGGTGTGTTAATGTGGAAATACTCCGTAATGGATTGGTTGAGTTTTTCAATGAGGGATTGGTTATGTAAAAGAGAGTCATCCAAGCACAACTGGAATGTGCTGTTAGGTGTATTAGGCCGTTTAGACTGCACTTTAACTGCACAGTGATCAAACCAAGAGGTTGAACAGATAGCAGAGTCTGTTATAAGTGATAAGCCTGGCTGATTCGTCAGTATGTAGTCTATCCTACTATAAGTGTGGTTTGGGTGTGAGAAAAAAATGTATAGTCTCTGGTTGTTGGATGAATAAATCTCCATATGTCGTAAAGTTTATAGTCTCTAAGTGTCTTCCACAAAAATTTTGTAGTTCATTTTGAAGTTCTAGGGGAGGGGTTGGGCGTGTCAATAGAGGGTTGTATGTGGAAATTGAAGTTGCCTCCCATAAAGACTATCCCCTTAGAAATATCTAAGAATCTGATGAATAGGGATCTAAAAAAAGGCATGTTGTGAGCATTAGGGGCATAAACATTAATGATAGTGATAGGGCTACCAAAAATTAGTCCCACGATACCCAAGAATCTGCCCTCTGTGTCTTTGAATGTGTTTAATAATTGAAATGGGATATCTTTTTTCAGAAAAGTAAAAAATAGTGAGATATCTTGCAGAGGGATGCAGCACTGTTAAAATTGCAAAGCTTCTGAAGCGTGATCATCGAACAATCAAGCGTTTCATTCAAAATAGTCAACAGGGTCGCAAGAAGCGTGCGGAAAAACCAAGGTGCAAAATAACTGCCCATGAACTGAGAAAAGTCAAGCGTGCAGCTGCCAAGATGCCACTTGCCACCAGTTTGGCCATATTTCAGAGCTGCAACATCACTGGAGTGCCCAAAAGCACAAGGTGTGCAATACTCAGAGACATGGCCAAGGTAAGAAAGGCTGAAAGACGACCACCACTGAACAAGACACACAAGCTGAAACGTCAAGACTGGGCCAAGAAATATCCCAAGACTGATTTTTCTAAGGTTTTATGGACTGATGAAATGAGAGTGAGTCTTGATGGGCCAGATGGATGGGCCCGTGGCTGGATTGGTAAAGGGCAGAGAGCTCCAGTCCGACTCAGACGCCAGCAAGGTGGAGGTGAAGTACTGGTTTGGGCTGGTATCATCAAAGATGAGCTTGTGGGGCCTTTTCGGGTTGAGGATGGAGTCAAGCTCAACTCCCAGTCCTACTGCCAGTTTCTGAAAGACACCTTCTTCAAGCAGTGGTACAGGAAGAAGTCTGCATGCTTCAAGAAAAACATGATTTTCATGCAGGACAATGCTCCATCACACGCGTCCAAGTACTCCACAGCGTGGCTGGCAAGAAAGGGTATAAAAGAAGAAAATCTAATGACATGGCCTCCTTGTTCACCTGATCTGAACCCCATTGAGAACCTGTGATCCATCATTAAATGTGAGATTTACAAGGAGGGAAAACAGTACACCTCTCTGAACAGTGTCTGGGAGGCTGTGGTTGCTACTGCACGCAATGTTGATGGTGAACAGATCAAAACACTGACAGAATCCATGGATGGCAGGCTTTTGAGTGTCCTTGCAAAGAAAGGTGGCTATATTGGTCACTGATTTGTTTTTGTTTTGTTTTTGAATGTCAGAAATGTATATTTGTGAATGTTGAGATGTTATATTGGTTTCACTGGTAAAAATAAATAATTGAAATGGGTATATATTTGTTTTTTGTTAAGTTGCCTAATAATTATGCACAGTAATAGTCACCTGCACACACAGATATCCCCCTAAAATAGCTATTACTAAAAACAAACTAAAAACTACTTCCAAAACTATTCAGCTTTGATATTAATGAGTTTTTTGGGTTCATTGAGAACATGGTTGTTCAATAATAAAATTAATCCTCAAAAATACAACTTGCCTAATAATTCTGCACTCCCTGTAATGCCAGATGTAACATGACAGGAAATCTTGTGTGGCCAAGAATGGCTATTCCTGTCTCATCTCCTAATCTGAAAGAGAGTCGGGTGGCAAAAACAACTGCCACAACAGTTTAAATATATGAACTTATCTTAAAACACACATTATCAATAATACAAAACTTTTATAACTGTATAATCTGCATAAAACTAGATGCCTCATTATAGCTTATATAGAATAGTGGCAGTCCAATGATTCAATTCACACTTGATATATGTAAATGAGGATTCAACTAAACCCATGGGTGATCTGTAAGAGCGGGCTGGGTAGGGTTATATATTACCGTTGTTCATAAAGTCCGTTGTACATATAAACTAAGTGTCCAGTATCATAAACCCTTAGTATCAATAATACAAGAACATTCATAAGTATGCAATCTGTATATATCCATATGTCTCAACCCAGCCATTTAAGACAATAGCAGTCCAGGAATTCAGGTTACACTTGGTGTGCACAAATGGGATATCCAGATTACTCGTGTGTGATTTATATAAATGGGCCACATATAGTTACCCAGTAGCATAGTTTATAAAGTCCCATGTACACATTAAACCAAGTGCCCAGTAATATAATGGTTATATACTCATGGTTACCGAGGCTATATTCAGCGTTGATATTCACCATTCGGAAATTGATAAAGATATCAATGTTCTGTTCACTATAGGTCTAAAAGTGGACTCTAGGGGGTTTAGGCATTTCCATCCTTGGGACTTTTGAATTTTCAAAGGGGATGAGGATAGCTGTTTCTGCTGTTTGCTTGGTGCTACCGACCAGTTGTTAGTTTCTTCTTGCCGGTGTTGTGTGGAGTGTTTCACTATTGCGAGAGCCGGTAGATCTGGTAGCTCTAGGTCCAATGCCTTGCATAGTTCTTTTGCTTCTAGTAGATCTTTACAAAAGTATCTTCTGTCTTCATGTATAACTAGAAGTTGTGTAGGAAATCCCCAGTGATAAGGTATTTTTTTGTTACGTAATAATTGCGTGAGTGGGGAAAACTCCTTTCTCCTTTGTAAAATCCTTTGTGAGAGGTCTGCATAAAACTGAATAACAGTACCTCTAAATTGGACAGGCTGGTTTCTTTGTGCAAGATTCATGAGTTCCTCTTTGTCCCTGTAATTTTTTTGAATTTGATAATTATGTCCCTAGGCGGAGCAGAGTCTGTCGGTTTCGGCCATAGGGCTCTGTCTTATCCCATGGTATCTCCTCTGAAGTGTTATTATTTCCTTTGAGATGAGAAAAAAGAGCTGGCAGGTAATCAGCCCCTTATAAATTGTTATACCCGTCTGAACCCTCCAGATGCTGTTCTGTGTTGCTGAAAGCCCTTATTAGAGGAGCGGCTTAGTTTGAGTGTGTACCCCCTATTCCGGTAATGTTTGCCACGTGGAGTTACCTGACAATGTCGCCTTTTGTTGTTTGTGTGGCATACTTGGTGTTGGATGTAGGTCTGCCTTACCTCGGTATGTGAGAGCTGATTGAGCTGCTATTGTTGCAGATGTCTGCACCACATCTGAGGACCTTTCACTGGATAAACTGGCATGTTGCTTGTGGCCTTAGCAGCCTCTGTCGTATGGGATCCAGGTAGTAACTGAGTAGCATTGAGAGTTGATCCATTTTCTAAGTCACCTCGATATTGCTGATCCACAAAGGTTTAGGTGTCTCTTCCCATGCCTCTCAGTTTGCTCCTGCACCCCAATGTGTGCGTTTTTAAGAGTTTGTGGTGGAGCTTAGGGATTACACGGCCATCTTGGTTGCTGCCGGCTCTGCCCCCCCATGAGTGTATATTTTTACTTGCAATATTTCATGCATTGGCTGACAAGCTGCAAAAATCAGGTTGGACTGTTTGATTTTGAATAGAGCCTTGAATTTCTTCAAGTGAGCTTCACAGTGAATTAGCAATTTCACTTGATTTTAAAGGGGACAGTCTACTTGACTTGCAATTTAGCCAATCAGCACTGACAAATAAATAACAACTCGTGAGTGAGCATAATGTTATCTATATGGCAAAGATGAACTAGCACCATCTAGCAATGAAAAACCATCAAAATGCACTGAGATAAGAGGTGGCCTTCAAGGGCTTAGAAATTAGCATAAGAGCCTATCTAGGTTTAGCTTTCAACAAAGAATACCAAGAGAATAAAGCAAATTTATTGATAAAAGTAAATTTGAATGTTGTTTAAAATGGCATGCCCTATCTGAATCATGAAAGTTTAATTTTGACTAGACTATACCTAGTACTTATACCTAATAATGAAGCAAATTAGATCATAGATGTAAATTGGAATGTTGTTTAAAGTTGTATTCTCTGGGGCATATTTATCAAGCTCCGAATGGAGCTTGATGCCCCGTGTTTCTGGCGAGCCTGCAGGCTCGCCAGAAACAGTGGTTATGAAGCAGTGGTCACAAAGACCGCTGCTCCATAACCTGTCCGTCTGCTCTGAGCAGGCGGACAGACATCGCCGGAAATCAACCCGATCGAGTATGATCTGGTTGATTGACACCCCCTGCTGGCAGCCTATTGGCCGCGAGTCTGGAGGGGGCGGTGCTGTAATGATGAATACAGAGAGCGTATTGCTCTCCGTATTCAGTGAGGTCTGTCGGACCTGATCTGCACTGTCGCACAGACCTTGATAAATAGAGGCCTCTATCTGAATAATGAAAAAAAAAATGGGTTTAATGGCCCTTTAAAAACTGCTGTGTGCAATTATTATTATTTTTTTTTAATTCTACATTTTTTAAAATAAAAACCAACATTAAACTTACATTTGTCAGCAATTCAGGGGACATTTTGAAGATTAACCAAAGATATCGATATCGAGGCATCCTGCAATAACCCTGCATGGCCATCCGATGCAGAGAGAGCCGCTCTGTGGCCCTCTCTGCACCGGACATCGATGTCTGGTATCATTGGTGGGTGGGAGCTGACATGGGAGGCGGGTGGGCGGCCATCGATGGGCCTTGTGATGTGGAGGCGGTGGTGGGCGCGTGCACAGGGCGGGAGGGAGTGGGAACCGCTACACTACAGAAAATGTTAATGATAAAAAAAAAATGGGTATTTAAGTTTATAAAAAGCATCTAAGGGATCTGGAAGGGGTGGGGGTTGGTCTTGGGGGGGCAATTGTTTTAAAAAAAGCATATTTTTTTACTAAACTGGGTACTGGCAGACAGCTGCCAGTAGCCAAGATGGCGCCTATTAAGGTAGAGGGGGAGGGTTAGAGAGCTGTTGGTGGCGGATCAGTGAGGTTGGGGGCTAATGGGGGATCCTACTAAGTAACATATGTAAATATGCTAACCCCCCCCCCCACACACACACACACAAAAAAGCCCAAATATACCTTTTATTTTATTACTGGAAGACTTTCTGCTAGTACTTAAGATGGCGGGGCCAATTGTGGGGTGGGAGAGGGAAGAGAACTGTTTGGGAGGGATCAGGGGGTCTGATGTTTCAGGTGGGAGGCTGATTTCTACACTAAAGCTAAAATTAACCCTGCAAGCTCCCTACAAGCTACCTAATTAACCCCTTCACTGCTAGCCATAATACACTTGTGAATGCGCAGCGGCATTTAGCGGCCTTCTAATTACCAAAAAGCAACGCCAAAGCCATATAAGTCTGCTATTTCTGAACAAAGGGGATCCCAGAGAAGCATTTACAACCATTTGTGCTATAATTGCACAAGCTGTTTGTAAATGAGTGAGAAATCTAAAATTGTGAAAAATGTAAAAAAAAATTTTTATTTGATCACATTTGGCGGTAAAATGGTGGCATGAAATATACCAAAATGGGCCTAGATCAATACTTGGGGTTGTCTACTACACTACACTAAAGCTAAAATTACCCCAAAAAGCAGCCTACATGCTCTTTAATTAACCCCTTCACTGCTGGGCATAATACACGTGTGGTGCACAGTGGCATTTAGCAGCCTTCTAATTACCAAAAAGCAATGCCAAAGTCATATATGTCTGCTATTTCTGAACAAAGGGGATTCCAAAGAAGCATTTACAACCATTTATGTCATAATTGCACAAGCTGTTTGTAAATAGTTTCAATGAGAAACCAAAAGTTTGTGAAAACATTTGTGAAAAAGTGAACGAATATTTGTTTTTGATCGCATTTCGAGGTGAAATGGTGACATGAAATATACCAAAATGGGCCTAGATCAATACTTTGGGATGTCTTCTAAAAAAAAATATATACATGTCAATGGATATTCAGGGATTACTGAAAGATATTAGTTTCCCAATGTAACTAGCGCTAATTTTGAAAAAAAGTGGTTTGAAAATAGCAAAGTGCTACTTGTATTTATGGCCCTATAACTTGCAAAAAAAGCAAAGAACATGTAAACATTGGGTATTTCTAAACTCAGGACAAAATTTAGAAACTATTTAGCATGGGTGTTTTTTGGTGGTTGTAGATGTGTAACAGATTTTTGGGGTCAAAGTTTGAAAAAGTGGGGGTTTTTTTTCATTTTGGAGAGGGAAGAGAGCTGTTTGGGAGGGATCAGGGGGTCTGATGTTTCAGGTGGGAGGCTGATTTCTACACTAAAGCTAAAATTAACCCTGCAAGCTTCCTACAAGCTACCGAATTAACCCCTTCACTGCTAGCCATAATACACTTGTGAATGCGCAGCGGCATTTAGCGGCCTTCTAATTACCAAAAAGCAACGCCAAAGCCATATAAGTCTGCTATTTCTGAACAAAGGGAATCCCAGAGAAGCATTTACAACCATTTGTGCTATAATTGCGCAAGCTGTTTGTAAATGAGTGAGAAATCTAAAATTGTGAAAAATGTAACATTTTTTTTTTATTTGATCACATTTGGCGGTAAAATGGTGGCATGAAATATACCAAAATGAGCCTAGATCAATACTTGGGGTTGTCTACTACACTACACTAAAGCTAAAATTACCACAAAAAGCTCCCTACATGCTCTTTAATTAACCCCTTCACTGCTGGTCATAATACATGTGTGGTGCACAGTGGCATTTAGCAGCCTTCTAATTACCAAAAAGCAATGCCAAAGTCATATATGTCTGCTATTTCTGAACAAAGGGGATTCCAGAGAAGCATTTACAACCATTTATGTCATAATTGCACAAGCTGTTTGTAAATAGTTTCTATGAGAAACCAAAAGTTTGTGAAATTTTTTTTGAAAAAGTGAATGAATATTTGTTTTTGATCGCATTTCGAGGTGAAATGGTGACATGAAATATACCAAAATGGGCCTAGATCAATACTTTGGGATGTCTTCTAAAAAAAAAATATATACATGTCAATGGATATTCAGGGATTACTGAAATATATTAGTGTCCCAATGTAACTAGCGCTAATTTTGAAAAAAAGTGGTTTGAAAATAGCAAAATGCTACTTGTATTTATGGCCCTATAACTTGCAAAAAAAGTAAAGAACATGTAAACATTGGGTATTTCTAAACTCAGGACAAAATTTAGAAACTATTTAGCATGGGTGTTTTTTGGTGGTTGTAGATGTGTAACAGATTTTTGGGGTCAAAGTTTGAAAAAGTGAGGTTTTTTTTTCATTTTTCCCTCATATTTTATATTTTTTTATAGTAAATTATAAGATATGATGAAAATAATGGTATTTTTAGAAAGTCCATTCAATGGCGAGAAAAACAGTATATAATATGTGTGGGTA
Organism: Bombina bombina; assembly: GCF_027579735.1. NCBI lineage: Eukaryota > Metazoa > Chordata > Amphibia > Anura > Bombinatoridae > Bombina > Bombina bombina. The sequence continues at coordinate 157,539,300 of NC_069502.1, forward strand.
CAGTAAATGAGTAAGAGGAAAACTAGGGAAGGGACCGCCAATACATCGTGAGATCAGCTTTTGTCTACACAGGACAGTGCAAGGAACAGAGGAGCAACGGGAGTTATAAGTAGCTGCTGCGAAGCAACGTAAAAGAAAAAACCCTGAAAGGTAAGGAGGTAACTTGATTGGACAGAGGGGCACTTCCCAACTCCTGATGTGCTGCAGTAAGCGGTTGATTGGAAGATGGGTCTTTGACGCCTCGAACCATTAAAGTAAGTTTTTCCCTTACTTTGGGGTTTACAGTTTTGCAGCCACTCCCGCAACAATCCATTACAGCTGTTTGTTTTCCACACACACAACCCCCTACTCCTTTCGACAAGCTCCCAGCTTTCACTTGAATACCCTTACCGAAAGACTTGCAGTTAAGAGCACAGGCACTCGGGGGACCTAATTACCACTTGCTCATATATATGCTTATATACATTTATTTGTTAATATGTGTATATACACCTATAAACACATACATATATATGTATGTATTCATATACATATATATATTTACATTTTTTTGCCCATCGTTGCGCGACTTACCCCCTTCGCTGTGCTAGGTTTTCAGCCTCATCTGACGGCTCCCATTGGAGCCTACAGAAGCAAGCTCTCGTGAGCGCAAACCTTGCATTCCCATTGCACCTAACTTGTAATACCAGCGCACATTTCTGAGTGTAGCGCAAATATGGCTCTCAGGTAAGCGCAATTTTGCGCTCCACTTGTAATCTAGCCCTTTTTTTGGGAATACTAATTTTTTTTAATTCTATAAAAATAAATCAATCAATAAATAAATAAACAAATAAATAAATACATAATCAGTATCCTCAATGAACTTGATTAATAAAAGAGTGAAATAAATACATTTTTTCTATTGTCAAATATGTTTACTGTGATACATATGTATAATACATAAATAAAATGCCATAGGAATGTAAATTAGAAGGAAGACGCACAGCATATTAAATAGATCAATTCTATTTTGTATAATTTTCATCTCTTTTTCTTGCATTTTAAGACACCTACACATTTTAGATATAAAGAGGCCTATCTATCAAGCTTCGAATGGAGCTTGATGCCCTGTGTTTCTGGCGAGCCTTCAGACTCACCAAAAACAGCAGTTATGAAGCAGCGGTCACAAAGACTGCTGCTCCATAACCTGTCTGCCTGCTCTGAGCAGATGAACAGACATCGCCGGAATTCAACCCGATCGAGTACGATCGGGTTGATTGACACCCCCTGCTGGCGGTCCATTGGCCACAAGTCTGCAGGGGGCAGCGTTGCACCAGGAGCTCTTGTGAGCTGCTGGTGCAATGCTGAATACGGAGAGCGTATTGCTCTCCATATTCAGCGAGGTCTGGCGGACCTGATCCGCACTGTCGGATCAGGTCCGCCAGACTTTGTTAAATAGAGGCCACAGTATGTATGTGTTACATAAAGACTCTATTATTCAAATGTATTAAAAAGCAAGATAATTTATTAACACATAAATCAAAAACAGCAACAGTTCTGACCATTGAACATTTGCTCAAGCTAATTACTCTTTTAGATTTCTCTGATAACTTAATATCAAGCAATAATAATACATTTGGATTCTGCGGATGCGTCATGGTCAAATTGTAAGTTTTTGCTTGCAGATCACCTTTAGAAATTAGCTCTTATAGAGGAACAATGAATCTTATCAGAAGATCCTTGCAAAGATAGCTCTCAGATTGCACTTCTAGATCTTTATTTTTTTTCTCTACCTTTGGAGAACGGCAAAATGTGAAAAAGCATTTTATAAATAGGAAGAATGCTGAATGTCCTGTTAACCACATACTACACTCATGAGCACACCAAGGTTAGAGGAGCTATTTTAGAAACACTCAGGCAAGATTATGAGCGAGTGTTAAGTAAAGCATCTAGCGTAGTGCGCATGCGATAAGGGGAATTTTGTGGCTCTTTGCCTGCAACAGAAATAGTGCGTAGGTGTAGTAAGAGTTCACTTGAGCACAATCTAATTTAAAGCACGTAGAGTTAGCGTGACTTCAGAACTCTGGTTAACTGTTACGCGAGACAAAAAAGTGGCACAAAACACATAAAAAATATATTTAAACGTAAGTTACAATCATGATAACACTGTCTGATAAAAATTAGCAAAGAAAATATTGCATTGAAAAGTTATAAGGGCTCAAAGATATGAGGTTTCAGGTGTTAGAAAAAAAAGGTCCGCAAAGGGCTTTAACATATATATGCATACAGACACATGTTTAAATATTTATATGTCAACCACCTGGGTGCAATCCTCAGAGTTCATATGTAGTAAAGCTTGGAAGTGAAGGGCACTCTCAGGATATTTCAAAGAGCCACAAAATGTATTTATTAGGAGTCACAACAAGTCATCAAGGACAAAGTCGATGTTTCAGCTCACATCAGAGCCTTCTTCAAGACACAAATAATCTCACTCCGGCACGTAGCCATGCTCCCAAACAGGAAACAGTAAATAGTACGTTTCCTGTTTGGGAGCACGGCTATGTATGTATGTATTTTTGTCTTGAAGAAGGCTCTGATGTGAGCCGAAATGTCGACTTTGTCCTTGATGACTTGTTGTGACTCCTAATAAATACATTTTGTGGCTCTTTGAAATATCCTGAGAGTGCCCTTCACTTCCAAGCTTTACTACATATGAACTCTGAGGATTGCACCCAGGTGGTTGACATAGTGCCAAGGCTGGAGTGCTGGGACACCTGCTATTTATATATATATATATATATATATATATATATATATACTGTATAGAAATAGCGCATATGAAAACTTAGTAATCTTAAAATGCATTATTGAAATATTAAATATTAAAAATGTTTAATAAAAATTATTAAGAGATATTAAACTTACTGTAAAATATTCTAAATAATCCATAGAATATATCTATATTTTTTTACAGTATGTTTAATAATTTGTAATAATTTTTATGAATATTTTTAAATATTTTATATTTAGTATTTTAATAACACGCCTTAAGGTTATTCGTTTTTCATGTGCACTAACCCGACCGCGTTAACTCTAAATTGCGATACCCGATGCACGAAAGCCCTATTTTATATTCCTATATTCTTCACATAGAAAAAGTGTACTTTTTAAATTAAATATATATTTCTATAAATATATGATAATGTTCATGTAAAATACATATCTATTACTAAATATCTATAGGAATAGATATACAAAAAATACATATCTATAACTAAATATCTATAGGAATAGATATACAGGTATAGGTATATATATACAGTATATATATATATATATATATATATATATAGTGAAGATTGGAGTAGCCGTGTTAGTCCAGTAGATAAGATGCTCAAAAAACAAAGAATTACAGTATGCAGTGATACCTTTTAATTGGACTAACATAATATTTCAAAGACATACTTTCGAGAGTTTTCCTCTCTTCCTCAGGGTCCTCAGAGTATTGCTTTAGACCTGAGGAAGAGAGGAAAACTCTTTAAAGCTTGTCTTTGAAATATTATGTTAGTCCAATAAAAAAGGTATCACTGCATACTGCAATACTTTGTTTTTTGAGCATCTTATATATGTATATATATATATATATATATATATATATATATATATATGTATTTACAATAAAAAGGACTGTAATAGGACCTAGTGAATTACACCCTGAGACGAGAGATCCATCTTTCTGTGCTGTTTCTCCATTCTCCAAGTACTACCAGAGGGCTACAGGGAGCAGGCTACTTGACTAATAGCCCTATTTGCAGGGATTAAGCTGTGTATTGAAGAAGCACTTTCCCCCATACAAACACCAGACAAGGCTTAGTACAGCAGAGAGTAACACACTTTAAGGGTCAAGGCAAAGGCTTTATATACAGTGCATGGCATAAAATGTAAACATACAAAGACAATCACTTACTGCCCCCTGCTCTACCTGCTTGTGCAAAGATCCCGCCGGGAGATAAAGTTTCCTGGGCATAACAATAGTCCATGCTGCATAGCGTTTTTCTATTAGGTTCTGTGGTTTTACAGAACCCACATGATTACAAACATCCAATCAATAACATTTATAGAAAAAACTATCCAAAAACAATCTGTCAAAATTGTATAGTTCTCAATCAGGTACACTGTTAGAGAAATGTTCCATCCTATTATGAAAAGGGGATAACAGGTAAGACGTTGCAACCAATCACCAAAGGGAATCTTGTAAATGTCTTTATATATCTAAATAAGTGCTCCATGAAAGTAATATTGTATCCTTCCTTGTCGTAGAAAGAGTTTCCGTCCATAAATCCATAATGTGAAAGAAGTAAAAAAAAAAAACGTATAATAAGCTTTTTATAAATAAGTGTCCTAAAAATACTTAAACATAAACAAGAATAAATATTTACATTGTGATACATATACTATAATTAAATCATACAACAATGCATTGAATATTTATGAATCCTATGAATAAATATCCTGAAAAATATCCTAAACTTCTATTAAGTGACTATAAAAATGCTTCTATATTAGTGTCTTTGCTCATACCCCAATTTTCATAAGTTTATGGTATATCCACCATAGTTCCCTCTGTAGTAATTTAGTTGTCAGGTTACCCCCCTCCATGGTTTAGATACTCTCTATTTTCCTATCCATGATAAACCATTATATAAATACAGTCACAAAGTAACGGTACTCCATGTTCTTTATCTTTATTTTGTATTCTACTGTAATGTTCTAACATCCTAGTTTTCACAAGTCTTGTTGTTTGACCTAAATATTGTTGCTTAAATTTGCACATTAGTAAATATATCACATTTGTGCTTTGCAGCTTATAAAGGAATGTAAACTAATTTCCAGTTATAGAAGATGTAAAAGTTTTATAAATAAACTTAGAATAATTACAAGCTTTACAATGGCAACATGAATAAAAACCTGTCAAAGGACTAAATCTTATAGGTGGCTTAGGTCTTAATGCTTTGGCTAAAGATGAAGCTAATACGTTTTTAAAAGTATTAGGTTTTCTATAAATAATAACAGTTTTTTTCTGTTACTATATTTTTTAATATTACATCCAAGTTTAAAACATGTCAATGTCTATGTATAATCTAATTGGTTTCCCTATAACTCTGATTATATGTTGTGACAAATGGTGGAAAATCAAACTGTTTGTTATTTTTAGGTTTTTTATATAGCATCCTTTCTTTGCTTTTTTCTCCAATAATAATCTTTTCTCTCTCTAATTGTTCTGGATTATAGCCCTTCTTCTCAAATCTGGTTTTAATATAGTTGGACTTTTCATCTTTTCATCATAATCTTTAAATTGTTGACAATCTCTACACAGTCTATGAAACTACCTTTTGGTATGGATTTGATCCAGGTGGGATGATGACAACTGTCTTTACTTACGGCTAGATTACGAGTTTTGCGGTTTGAGTAAAAAAGCAGCGTTAAGGCTCATAACGCTGCTTTTTCACTCCCACTGGTATTACGAGTCTTGCAGGTTTAGGGGCACTGCACACTTTTTTGGCCGTACCGCAAATTAACTTACGCAATTTGCGTAAAGTCTTTTTTCAATAGGACTTCCATAGCGCCAATATTACAAGCTTGTAAGTGAGCGGTACAGCCTATCCCGCAAGATTCGTAACGCAATCTAAAGTCAGTAGTTATGAGTTTTACACTACAAAGTTGTAGCATAAAACTCATAACTAAAGTGCTAAAAAGTACACTAACACCCATAAACTACCTATTAACCCCTAAAACAAGGCCCTCCTGCATCGCAAACACTAAAATAAAATTATTAACCCCTAATCTGCTGCTCCGGACATCGCCGCCACTATAATAAACATTAACCCCTAAACCGCCTCACTTCCGCCTCGCAAACACTAGTTAAATATTATTAACCCCTAATCTGCTGCCCCTAAGATCGCCGCCACCTACCTACATTTATTAACCCCTAATATGCCACCCCAACGTCGCCACCACTATACTAAATTTATTAGCCCATAAACCTGTCTAACCCTAACCCTAACCCTAACACCCCCTAACTTAATATAATTAAAATAAATCTAAATAAAAATTCCTATCATTACCTAAATTATTCCTATTTAAAACTAAATATTTACCTGTAAAATAAACCCTAAGCTAGCTACAATATAACTAATAATAGTTACATTGTATATATCTTAGGTTTTATTTTTATTTCCCAGGCAAATTTGTATATATTTTAATAGTTACTAAATAGCTATTAACTATTTACTAACTACCTAGTTAAAATAAATACAAATTTACCTGTAAAATAAAACCTAACCTGTCTTACACTAACACCTAACATTACACTACAATTAAATAAATTCAATTAATTAAATACAATTAACTAAATTACAAAAAACAAACAAACACTAAATTACACAAAATAAAAAAAGAAATTATCAGATATTTAAACTAATTACACCTAATCTAATAGCCCTATCAAAATAAAAAAGCCCCCCCAAAATAAAAAATCCCTAGCCTAAACTAAACTACCAATAGCCCTTAAAAGGGACTTTTGCGGGGCATTGCCCCAAAGAAATCAGCTCTTTTACCTGTAAAAAAAAATACAAACAACCACCCAACCGTAAAACCCACCACCCACACAACCAACCCCCCAAATAAAATCCTAACTAAAGAAACCTAAGCTCCCCATTGCCCTGAAAAGGGTATTTGGATGGGCATTGCCCTTAAAAGGGCATTTAGCTCTTTTTCAGCCCAAAAGCCCTAATCTAAAAATAAAACCCATCCCAAAAACCCTTAAAAAAACCTAAGACTAACCCCTGAAGATCCACTTACAGTTTTGAAGACCGGACATCCATCATCAACAAAGCAGGGAGAAGTCTTCATCCAAGCGACAAGAAGTCCACAACAAAGCCGGGAGAAGTCTTCATCCAAGCCGGCAGAAGTGGTCCTCTAGACGGGCAGAAGTCTTCATCCAGACGGCATCTTCTTTCTTCATCCAGATGGCATCTTCTATCTTCATCCATCCGGCGCGGAGTGGCTCCATCTTCAAGACATCCAGCGCGGAGCATCCTCTTCTTCCGACGACTAACGACGAATGAAGGTTCCTTTAAATGACATCATCCAGCATGGTGTCCCTTGAATTCTGATTGGCTGATAGAATTAAAGGATTGAGCTCGCATTCTATTGGCTGATTGGAACAGTTAGGGGGTGTTAGGGTTAGACTTAGGTTTAGGGGTTAATAAATTTAGTATAGTAGCGGCGATGTTGGGGACGGCAGATTAGGGGTTAATAAATGTAGGTAGGTGGCGGTGATGTTAGGGATGGCAGATTAGGGGTTAATAATATTTAACTAGTGTTTGTGATGCGGGAGGGTGGCGGTTTAGGGGTTAATATGTTTATTATAGTGGCGGCAATGTCAGGGGCGGCAGATTAGGGGTTAATAAATATAATGTAGGTGTCGGCGATGTCGGGGGTGGCAGATTAGGGGTTAATAAGTGTAAGATTGGGGGTGTTTAGACTCGAGGGTTCATGTTAGGGTGTTAGGTGTAAACATAAAATTTGTTTCCCCATAGGAATCAATAGGGCTGCGTTACGAAGCTTTACGCTGCTTTTTTGCAGCTGGCTCTCCCCATTGATGTCTATGGGGAAATCGTGCACGAGCACATAAAACCAGCTCACCGCAGCTTTCAGCAGCGCTGGTACTGGAGTGCGGTATGGAGCACAATTTTGCTCTATGCTCACTTCTTGCCTGTTAACACTGGGTTTATAAAAACCTGTAATACCAGCGCTGTAGGAAAATGAGCGGTGACAATAACGTGCAAGTTATTAACAAACCCCTCATACCGCGAAACTCGTAATCTAGCCGTTAGATAGGTATTAGTATCATATGATTTGAAAAATGTTTTCATGACAATTTTATTATCTATAATACTAACATTTATATCTAGAATATTAATATTGGTTTACTGATTTCTGGCACAAAATTCAAAGACAAATCGTTGTCAATAACATGTTCTAAATTTCAAAATATGCGTTGGTTCCCTTGCATAAATACATATAATACAATTAATAAATCTATGCCAGGTCTGCGCAAATGAATTGTTCTGCCAAACATATTGGTTTTATAAAAAATCCATAAATATGTTGGTGTAACTTGGTGAAAACCTTGTGCCCATGGCTGTGCCACAAAGCTGCAAATAATATTGTTGATTATACCAGAAAAAATGACGTGTTAAAATATATTCATCTGAATCCAATATACATTTTGCATGTTAGGATCTAATAAGAAGTCTTGTAAAAGCTTCTATTTAATTACTTGAATATCCTTTTCATGTTCCATTGAAGTGTATAAGGATATGACATCCATAGATATCGAAGTATAATGTTTTTTCCATTCTAGTCCAGATAGGACATTGAGAAAAAAGTTTAGTATCCTTAAGGTAAGACTTTGCTTTTTGAGCATAGGGTTGTAAATAAGCGGACAAATTATCCGTAGTGATTAAATTCTGCTTATGTTCCATTGTTATAAAAATTGTATTGATTGGATGTTTGTAATCATGTAAGTTCTGTTAAACCATAATACCTGATAGAAAACCACGATGTAGAGAAAACATTTGGCCTATTTTAACTATATATTGAAATCTGATAGGTGGAAATTATAAACCATTTGCTACAGATGAAAGGACATGTATTCAAATTATATTTGAATAAAAAATATAGATAATACAATTTTAAATTGATTAATTTTCATTTATTTTATAATCATCTTTGGCAAAGGGGAGGAAGCTCCTATGTAAACTATTCACCAATAAATGTCGGGTGAGGGTAGGAGAAGCTTTTAGAAGTATAAAAGTTGTATTAGTCTCCAGGTGTTATAGCTATTTAATTGAGATATTTTAGCTCTTGAGGCGCTTACACAGCTGACACGCATAGAATAATTGTTTTAATAATTTTTTTTATAGTTTTATTAAACTTATTGAAGGATATTCTGCTAAAGAGTTTTCAATAAACAAGCCTGAATTTTACATCTTTTTCCAGTAAGTACATTTCTTCTGTAGCAGGATTTGTCTAAAATGTATTGCAACATTGTTTATGCTTTTGTCTTGAGGTATATCGAAGAATGGAATATGGAAGACTTTTACCTGCTTCAGTCATTGCCACCATACACAGATATTTGGATTTGATTGTTGGAGATGCCACGGCTGGCAGCGACACAAAAGGAAAGTTATATATACCCAATATCTTTATTGTATCTTTTTTAAAGTGTAAAGAGTTTAGTGAAGTGCGCATGCGATAAGGGGAATTTTGTGGCTCTTTGCGTGCAACAGAAATAGTGCAGGTAGTAAGAGTTTAAAGTAAACACGTTCACTTGAGCACAATCTAATTTAAAGCACGTAGAGTTAGAGTGACTTCAGAACTCTGGTTAACTGTTACGCGAGACAAAAAAGTGGCACAAAACACATACAAAATATACTTAAAGGTAAGTTACATTCATAATAACACTGTCTGATCAAAATTAGCAAAGAAAATATTGCATTGAAAAGTTATAAGGGCTCAAAGATATGAGGTCTCAGGTGTTAGAAACAAAGGTCCACTAAGGGCTTTAGCATACAGTATATATGCATACAGACACATACCTAAATATTTATATGTATGATATATATATATATATATATATATATATATATACACAGTACTGTATATATATATATATATATATATATATTTATATGTGTGTGTGTGTACAGATGTATTTCAATATTTATGTGTTTTACTGTGAATGCACTGTACATGTTTCACACCTCAATGTTCACTTACAGGAATATTTCCTTTTATTGTAAATACATATTTCTATATAAATTTCTTTATATACCTATACCTGTGTGTCTATTCCTATATATAGATATGTATTTGACTTTGACATGAACATTATCAGATATATAATCAGATATATATATATATAGAAATAGCGCAGTAATCTTAAGATGCACTATTGAAATATTAAATATTAAAAATGTTTAATAAAAATTATTAAGAAATATTAAACTTACTGTAAAATATTCTAAATAATCCATAGCATATATCTAAAAAATTTTTACATTATGTTCAATAATTTGTAATAATTTTTACGTTGATTGGAGTAGCCGTGTTAGTCCAGAGATTTAGATATCAAAATAACAAGAGTATTGCATTGAGCAATGATACTTTTTTTATTGGACTAACTATACATTTATAAGTTGACAAGCTTTCGGAAGAGTTCCTTCCTTTATCAAGTCTAAAGCAATACTTTATTGCTTTAGACTTGATAAAGGAAGAAACTCTTCCGAAAGCTTGTCAACTTATAAATGTATAGTTAGTCCAATAAAAAAAGGATCATTGCTCAATGCAATACTCTTGTTATTTTGATATCTAATAATGTTTATGAATATTTTTAAATATTTTATATTTAGTATTTTAATAACACAACTTAAGATTATTAGGTTTTCATGTGCACTAACCTGACCGTGTTAACTCTAAATCGTGAAACACGATGCACGAAAGCCATATTTTACATTCCTATGTTCTCCACATAGAAAAAGTGTACTTTTTTATTTATATATATATATATATATATATATATATATATATATATATATATAATAATGTTCATGTAAAATACATATCTATAACTAAATATCTATAGGAATGAATATACAGGTGTATATATATATATATATATATATATATAACAAATATGTATTTACAATAAAAAGGACTGTAATAGGACCTAGTGGATTACACCCTGAGATGAGGGATCCATCCTTCTGTGCTGTTTCTCCATTCTCCAAGTACTACCAGAGGGCTACAGGGACCATGCTACTTGATGATTAGCCCTATTTGCAGGGATTAAGCTGTGTATTGAAGAAGCACTTTCCCTCCCATACAAACACCAGACAAGGCTTAGTACAGCAGAGAGTAACACACTTTAATGGTCAAGGCAAAGGGTTTATATAGGGTGCATGGCATAAAATGTAAACATACAAAAGACAATCACTTACTGCCCCCTGCTCTACCTGCTTTTGCAAAGATTCAGCCGGGAGATAAAGTTTCCTGGGCATAACAATAGTCCACGCTGCATAGCGGTTTTCTATTAGGTTCTGTAGTTTTACAGGACCCACATGATTACAAATATCCAATCAATATCATTTATAGAAAAAACTATCCAAAAACAATCCGTTAAAAATTGTATAGTTCTCAATCAGGTGCACTGTTAGAGAAATGTTCCATCCAATTATGAACAAGGGGTAACAGGTAAGACGTTGCATCCAATCACCAAAGGGAATGTTGTAAATGTCTTTATATATCGAAATAAGTGCTCCATGAAAGTAATATTGTATCCTTCCTTGTAGAAGAAAGAGTTTCCGTCCATAAATCCATAATGTGAAAGTCTGAAAAAACGAATAATCTTTTAAAGAACTTTTTATAAATAAGTGTCCTAAAAATACTTAAACATAAACAAGAATAAATATTTACATTGTGATACATATACTATAATTAAATCTTACAACAATGCATTGAATATTTATGAATCCTATGAATAAATATCCTGAAAAATTTCCTAAACTTCTATTAAGTGACTATAAAAATGTTCCTATATTAGTGTCTTTGCTCATAGCCCAATTTTCATAAGATTATGGTATATCCACCATAGTTCCCTCTGTAGTAATATAGTTGTCAGATTACCCCCTCTATGGTTTAGATACTCTCTCTGTTCCTATCCATGATAAACCATTATATAAATATAGTCACAAAGTAACGGTACTCCATGTTCTTTATCTATATTTTTTATTCTACTGTAATGTTCTAACATCCTAGTTTTCACAAGTCTTGTTGTTTGACCTAAATATTGTTGCTTAAATTTGCACATTAGTAAATATATCACATTTGTGCTTTGCAGCTTATAAAGGAATGTAAACTAATTTCCAGTTATAGAAGATGTAAAAGTTTTATAATTAAACTTAGAATAATTACAAGCTTTACAATGGCAACATGAATAAAAACCTGTCAAATGACTAAATCTTATAGGTGGCTTAGGTCTTAATGCTTTGGCTAAAGATGAAACTAATACGTTTTTAAAAGTATTAGGTTTTCTATAAATAATAGCTGTTTTTTCTGGGACTACGCAGTCTATGGAACTGCCTTTTGTATGAATTTGATCCAGGTGGGATGATGACAACTGTCTTTACGTAGATAGGTATTATTATCACATGGTTTGAAATATGTTTCATGACAATTTTATTATCTATAATACTAACATTTATATCTAGAAAATTGGTTTACTGATTTCTGGCACAAAATTCAAAGACATATCGTTGTCAATAACATGTTCTATAAATTTCAAAATATGCGTTGGTTCCCCTCCATAAATACATATAATGTCATCAATAAATCTATGCCAAGTCTGCGCAAATGAATTGGTCTGCCAAACATATTAAAAAAATCCATAAATATGTTGGCCTAACTTGGTGAAAACCTTGTGCCCATGGCTGTGCCACAAAGCTGCAAATAAAATTGTTGATTATACCAGAAAAAATGATGTGTTAAAATATATTCAACTGAATCCAATATATTGCATGTTAAAATCTAATTAGGAGTCTTGTAAAAGCTTCCATTTAATTACTTGAATATCCTTTTCATGTCCTATTGAAGTGTATAAGGATATGACATCCATAGTTATCGAAGTATAATGTTTTTTTCATTCTAGTCCAGATAGGACATTGAAAAAATGTTTAGTATCTTTAAGACTTTGCTTTTTGAGAATAGGGTTGTAAATAAGCGGACAAATTACCCGTAAGTGATTAAATTGTGCTAATGTTCCCTTGTTATAAAAATTGTATTGATTGGATGTTTGTTATCATGTGGGTTCTGTTAAACCACAAAATCTGATAGAAAACCACTATGCAGAGTAGAGAAAGGCCCAGCTTTGGGGCCAAAACACGTTGATGTACATGTTATAACTTATAAGTAGTCACTGCTTGAGTTTGCATATTATATTCATATTAGCGTTATTGCACTATGTGATTTTTGTTTTACACAGGTACTGCAATTTTTGGATCCTATTGGATTTTTTATTCACTTTTTTCACTTGATTCACTTCTCTCCAATTTTTTTTATTTTTTATTTTTAGCATATATTTTTGATAACCATCTTTATTTTGAGTTTTGATTTCTTGGATACCCCATCATACACAAGGGATTAATTGGATTCACAAGGGCACTGGATCTGTTACACAGGACATTTGTTAACTATATCATTATTAAGACTTTTTATATCATTTGGGACTTTTTATACACATTTTTTGTGTTTATATGTTTTGGTAATCCCCTCTCTCCTGAGGGGCACTTACTCTATTGTTTTAACTATTTTTTAATTGTTTTTAATCGAATTGTTATATGTACATAGGGTACCCTAGTTTATGTGAATGTAATAAATGTATTTTAATATTTTAATATTATTCTGTTATTCTGATACTTTAGCCTATAGCTGGCGCTCCCTCTTTCTATATTTATATTCATTGTTTATGCTTTTGTCTTGAGGTATATCGAGGAATGGAATATGGAAGACTTTTACCTGCTTAAGTCAGTGCCACCATACACAGATATTTTGATTTGGTTGTTGGAGATGCCATAGCTGGCAGTGACACAAAAAGAAAGTTATATATACCCAATCTATTGATTGTATCTTTTTTCCTTTTCTTTTTTTTTAAATAAATATTTTTATTGAGGTTTTTGGTACATTACACTGTATGGAATATGACAATTTACAGAGAAAATAAGCATAGAAGGAATTATCCAGTATACAGTGAATGGACAATGAAACAATGCCTTACTCCAAGAATAACAATATGAGATTAATAACTTGTAAGCTAAGTACTTAAATTGAGACATGTTTAGTAACAGCAACAACCGAGTGTCAATAGTAGGATAAAACAAACATAGATGAAACCTCATTTTTCGAATGGATTATTGTATTGATGTAACTACTGCACTGGCCTCTCTTGGGCCAGGAAGGTTAGTATTAATATTATGGCAGTTGGTAGTTACGTGATGGCCACTCTTGGACCATTTGATAAATGTATAATATTAAATGCAGGAAGAGTAATGGTAAAGCAAATTAAGCTAATATGATGATATATAGTATGTAATAGGATATGAAGAATTGGGGTAAATCAGCAGGCAAAAGTTGCTTTAAGTTGGGGGAGGGTGGGGACTGGGGGGGCATTCTAGCTGGTGAAATAGCCAAATATATTGGGCCACTAATGAGCTCATAGTTAAATGAAAATAAGAACTGTAAACTGAGTGTATATAAACATAAAAGATTTGTTCTTTGACATTGATAACGCAAGAATAAAATATACTTTGTTGTCACACAAGTGGAACCAAATAGCAAATAGGTTGCATCTAAACACTTCAACTCCATGCTATTGTAAAACAATACATATAAATAATTGTTATCATTATAATAAAAGATATTTAGCTAGAGAAATGGAGGGGCTATAAACATATATCATAAAGCTATATCTTGTATTCTGATTGTTTGTGTGATGAGGATGAAGCTTGCAAAATGGTATTGACATGTGACAGTAATATCTCAGGCCATACTTAATGCGTCAGAGATGAATTTGTACTAAATATAATGAAACCTCAGTTTTTATATTATGTGAGAATGTTCCCCGCATTGCTAGAAGGGACACTCTTGGACCCATCTATTCTAATGCAAAACTGGCGCGGGGAGTTAGCTTTTGTTATGGTCATTCTTGGACCTAAGAATATAGGGGGGAAAGTGTGCAGCTGATATACTAAATGTAAAGATAAGGGAAAAGAAAAAAAATATAGGAAGAGACATTTATCATCTACTGTCTGTATGTATGGAGGGTGAGCTAAATTGCCATCTAAGCCATTGGGGAGGTGAGGAATAAACTTAGTTTCTGTAGGATGTTAGCTATCTCTAGTGAGGGGGCTGCTACCAAAGTAATACTGAGTAAAATAAGGGGTGAGCTCTTTAGGAGACTATTGTGCTAAGTTGATGGTAAGGGGGTATGCCAGGGTATTGGTAGGGTACTTAGATACCTTGTAGTTAAGAGAGAGAGATGAGCTAGTCTCTTATCACTGGAGCTGCAAACTCTGCACTGCTGCTGAAGGAGCATTACCTAAACAACAAAGATGTATAACATTAGTTAAGGCTCAGGGTCCTAACAACAATTATCAATAATAAAGACAGATAGGGAACCCATCAAGTTATGATCATTGTCCCACAAGTATCCTTCATTGAGGTTGGCTCTCTGAAACCAGTGTCCCAAAATGTAGTAGCATTAAACAGGAATTAACTGTGGACCTTGAGAAACAAGCTGAGCAACAGTGTCTGAATAGCCGTTTGTCAAATGTTCATGGCTGCATGATCTCCCCAGAAACACCCAAGGCAACTAGCTGACTCCTCTTTTGAAGCAGGTAAGAATCTTGTACCAGTAGTGGTTGTTATTTTGGTGTAAGGCAGCAGACAGTAAGACACTGAGTCTACAGAACAATGTAGAGACGACGCAGGTAAGGGCCAAGTTCTAGACTCCGACACTCTCGCCAGTCCCAGATACAATGTTGGTTGCATGTGCTGTTGAATAGTTTCTAACAGAGGAACTAAGGATCCGGAAACATTGCGAAAGGTAAGCTTATGTTTCCCACCAGGTAGTCCACTAGAAAGGCCGCCCAGCAGGCATAAGTGGTGATCAGATGGAATTGAGGTGTTCTGATAGTCATTATCCTGGTTGTTGTAGTCTGGGGCCTACTTTTCCGTGTCACCTACAAAAGAGTGCCCTGAAAAAGACAACAATTGTTTTTTTTCTTTCTCCCCAATGACGGCCGTATGCTCCGGGATGTAAGAGAAAAATGGGGCAGGTGAGTTCTGTATCTGTTGCAGCTCATGAGTAGGGGTACTGTTTTCAAGAATCAATAGGGATCGTATGTTCCCAGGCTGTGTGTGTCATTCAGCCCACTATATTTGTAGTGAGTGTATCCTCATGTTCAGAGTCAGACTGTATCGAGAGTGACAGGCTGTGGAATTGGTTTAACATCTCTCTTTCAAGAACTGTTAGAAGAGCTCGTACTTCGTTGTGAAAATCCTCCATTATAGTGATGTTTAGCGTGTCTAGAGGTGGTAGAATGATCTCTGCGTAGCCAGTTGCTCAGAGTAGGGTGCTGGGATGTAGCCTTCTAGTGATCCGCAAAAAAGTCCAGCAGTCCTGTTTAAGAGCTCTTTGAGAGACAATATAGGTGTTATCCAGTGCAGGGGAATAATCTCTATGCTGTAAGGTAGGAATCTGCGTTGGATGGTTTGTAGTAATTTAGATTTCCTGACCGATTGTAAATCTTAGGAGCAGAGCTCTCAAAAAAGTGGCCATCTTAGGCGCTGGTCCGAACATGCCCCTCCTTTTTCCTTTTTAAAAAAGCCCACCCCAAAAATTCCTAATGCTAAACCCCAAAGTTTGTACTCACTAACTTGACTCAGGCAGTGCTCTTCTTCTTTCTTCATGCATCTTTTTTTATGATAGGGTTATTTTTTAGTTTAGTTTTTTTTTCTGAGTAGGCTTTTTTTGAGAGGGTGGGGGAGTTGATTTTATTGTAGAATGGGGTTGTAGTTTTTAGTTGAAAAGAGCTATGTCATTTTAGGGAAATGCCCTACAAAAAGCCCTTCTAAGGGCTATTGTTAAAGTAACGTTTAGTTTCAATTTAGATTTTTTTTTTTTAAAGCAGCCTTAGTTTTTGTATAGGCATAACAGTGAGTTTATTTTTTTTATTTTTGGTAGTGTTTTTTTCCCCCTGTAATGTTAGGGGTTGTTATCTTTTGTACATTTAGTGTTTGCTATTTTTTATAACTTATGAGGTTTTAGCTTAGAGGTGGGGGAGTTAGGTGTTAAGTAGTGTGGGGGTAGTTTGCATTCTCAGTTGTGATGGTATAGGGGTTAATAAGTTAGGAAGCTTAATGTGGTGGGCTATTGGTGGTATTGGGTTAAGTAGTGTAGGGGTTATTGTGGTGGGCTATTGGTGGTCTAAGGGTTAAGTAGTGATGGGGTTATTGCGGTGGGCTATTGGCAGTAGTGGGGTTAACTAGTGTAGGAGTTATTGCGGTGGGCTATTGGAGGTAAAGGGGTTAAGTATTGTAGGGGATATTGTGCTGAGCTATTGGTGGGATAGGGGATAATAGGTTAGGAAGTTTATTGTGGTGGGATACTGGCAGTTAAGGAGTTAAGTAGTGCATGGTTAGTTTGCGGTGGTGGGTTAATTCAGTTTAGGAGTGCATAGCTATATTTATTAGACGCTGTGCTATATATTTAAAAAGGATCCTTTACATTGCCAATGTCAGTGCCGATGCTGCTTGGAAAATTTTGCCAGCATCACCACCCATTGTGATGTATAGTAAAATGCCCTCAGTACTTTTGAATATTTGCCCAACATTACCAATATTGTGTTGGAGCTCTTTTAAATATATTGCTGCCTCTCAGCACTTTGACTAACTGGGCCCTATCAGTCTATTTCGCCATTTCTCACTCTCCTTCTACATCCCCCTTTCATTTCACCACTCATAGCTCATGTTCACATCAACACATGTGCTATGGTCACCATTTGTCAAACTAAGAACCTGTCTGCATGCCTTTGGGGTCCTCCAGAGAAGCATTAGCTGCTGGAATTTAAGGTCGTACAAGCTATCGGTCGTGCAACCCCACCCTCTGCTCATGTGCAACCATATGCATGAAAGCAGGACTTTTCAGTCATTCTGGATAAATAACTCCAGGTTGTGTGATGTCCGCAACCTCAGAGGTTGCAGACAAATTAAGAAGCAGTGAGCAAGCTGAATTAAAAAGCACCACAGCTGATTACATGGCTTCATAATGGGTGGCCTACTTCTGCAAAACAAATATATGTTGTAGAAAAAATAAATACACTAATTCTCCTTTGTCTTTTTAAATATGGCTTCTCTCAAACAGAAACTACACAGTTAACAGTCACCTGATTTACTTGGAGTGCATTATTTTTCTCACATTACACTTGCTCGTATATACTCCAGTCATTAAAAACTCAGTATTGCCTGGTCAATTCTCAAGCTTTCATTTTATTATTATTATTATTATTATTGTTAGTATTATTATTATTATATTGTACATTTTATTAATTGAATGTAAGTTTGTTAAATATTTTTAATATTTATTTATTTTTAAAGTTAATTGCATATACTCCAGTCATTAAAAGTCAATGGTGCCTGCCATATTTCTAACATTCACATTCATAAACATCATTATGTTGTGAATTATCTTAACTTAATTGGCCAGTTTGTTAAATACTGCTCTACTTTCCAATACTTTCCTAACATTGAGCTCATGCACGTGAAGTTGCCATGGAGATAGCACTGATTGGCTAAATTGCAAGTCTGTTAAAAGAACTGAAATAAGGGGGCAGTTTGCAGAGGCTTAGATACAAGTTAATCACAGAGGTAAAAAGTGTATTTCTATAACAGTGTTAGTTATGCAAAACCGGGGAATGGATAATAAAGGGATTATCTTTCTTTTTAACAACAAAAATTCTGGTGTTGACTGTCCCTTTATGATTGTGAAAATACAAAAAGGTAGCAGCACCACTTGAAGAAATGTTCAATTCCTATTTATTGGGACATCACATAAACAAAAAGCACGACATTTCAGTCTATCTGACCTTAATCATGTTACGTATGTGACCCTTGCTTTCATATTCTTTTTTGGGGGAAAATGCTTTCATCTTCCATTTTAAAAAGTCCCTTCATATTTTTGAAGGTTTTTATTGTGTCCCCTCTTTCCCTTCTCTCCTCTAAACTAAATATGCCTTCCATTGGCATGAATAATTTATTCTGATCAAATGCAGCATTACTATTGCTACATTGTATTCCTGTCCCTTAAGGGTGCACTCGATAGTTGTAGTCCAAAGCCACAAGAAAAAAAAATCAGAAGAAAAGAACATCTACCAGCAAACACAAGTAGATTTTGCCCTATCAAATGTCTGCAACAAAGATTTCCTTAGGGTACACCACTACCCCCATTTATGAAGATCCCAATGAAAACGCATTTGGGGCCTCCGGATCAGCATCCGCTGCTGGAATTTAAAGGCACAGTCAACACCAGTTTAAAAAGATAGATAAACCCTTTTTCTCTTGTAAGGTGTGTCCAGTCCATGGATTCATCCATTACTTGTGGGATATTCTCCTTCCCAACAGGAAGCTGCAAGAGGATCACCCATAGCAGAGCTGTCTATATAGCTCCTCCCCTAACTGCCACCTCCCAGTCATTCTCTTGCAGCTCTCGACAAGGAAAGTAGCTAGAGAGATGTGGTGAATTAATGTTGTTTATCTTCAATCAAAAGTTTATTATTTTCAAATGGTACCGGAGTTGTACTATTTTGGCTTCAGGCAGAAAGGGAAGAAGAGTCTGCCTGAAGTTTTTTGATGATCTTAGAAGTTTGTAACTAAGGTCCACTGCTGTTCTCACACATAACTGAAGAGATGGGTAACTTCAGCTGGGGGAATAGCGTGCAGGGTTTCCTGCTCTGAGGTATGTGCAGTTTTAATTTTTCTAGAGAGATGATAAGCTAGAAAATGCTGACAGTACCTGATTTATTTAAGGTAAGCCTGATTACAGTGATTTAATAATGACTGGTATCATGCTTGCTGTAAAGGGTAATATTTTTGTTATTTACTCTCATTACTTAATAGATATAACGTTTGCTTGATGTATATAAACGTTTACTACAAATGGTGATAAAACTTTATTCCGGGGCCCAGTTTTTCCACATGGCTGACTAGATTTTGCCTAGGGATAGTTTTTTAAGGCCCTCTCACTGTGAGTACATGTTGGGAGGGGCCTATTTTCACGCCTTAATTGCGCAGTAGTTTTTGCAGCTTGAGACATCCAGCTTCCCTGAAGGAGTCCCCTGACATATAGGACCCCTCTACAGGGTTTTTTGTGCCTTCTAAAATCGTTGTATAGGCAGGTAGGAGCCACAGTAGAGCTGTGGCAGTTGGTTGTGACTGTTTAAAAACGGCTATATCATTTTTTTGATCCGGTTTTGAAACTAAGGGGTTAATCATCCATTTGCAAGTGGGTGCAATGCTATTTCAGTCTATTATACACACTGTAAAAAGTTTGTAGAATTTACTGCTTTTTTTACTGTTTTGCAGTTTATGTGATTGTTTTTTTATCTTAAAGGCACAGTACCGTTTTTATTTTTTGCTTGTTCACAGTTATTAAAGTGTTTTCCAAGCTTGCTGGTCTCATTACTAGTCTGTTTAAACATGTCTGACATAGAGGAAACTCATTGCTCATTATGTTTAGAAGCCATTGTGGAACCCCCTCTTAGAATGTGTACCAAATGCACTGATTTTACTATAGATTACAAAGACCATATTCGGGCTTTAAAAAAAATTATCACCAGAAGAAATTGACAAGGAGGAAGTTATGCCGTCTAACTCTCCCCATGTGTCAGAACCTATAACTCCCGCTCAGGGGACGCCAAGTACATCTAGCGCGCCCATTGCATATACCTTACAAGATATGGCGGCAGTTATGAATCATACCCTTACAGAGGTATTATCTAAACTGCCAGGATTGCAAGGAAAGCGAGACAGCTCTGGGACTAGAATAAATACAGAGCTCTATGATGCTTTAGTCGCTATGTCTGATACACCCTCTCAATGTACTGAAGCTGAAGCAGGGGAGCTTCAATCTGTGGGTGATTTTTCTGATTCAGGGAAAATACTTCAACCTGATTCTGATATGTCTACATTTAAATTTAAGCTTGAACACCTCCGCATATTGCTCAGGGAGGTCTTAGCAACTCTGGACGACTGTGACGCTATTGTAGTCCCAGAGAAATGATGTAGATTGGATAAATACTATGCAGTACCTACTTACACTGATGTTTTTCCAATCCCTAAGAGATTTTCTGAAATTATTACTAAGGAATGGGATAGACCAGGTGTACCGTTCTCTCCCCCTCCTGTTTTTAAAAAGATGTTTCCTATAGACGCCGCTACACGGGACTTGTGGCAGACGGTCCCTAAGGTGGAGGGAGCAGTTTCTACTCTAGCTAAGCGTACCACTATCCCTGTCGAGGACAGTTGTGCTTTTCTAGATCCAATGGATAAAAAATTAGAGGGTTACCTTAAGGAAATTTTTATTCAACAAGGTTTTCTTCTCCAGCCTCTTGCATGCATTGCCCCACTCACTGCTGCTGCGGCTTTCTGGTTTGAGTCTCTAGAGGAGGCTCTACAGGTTGAAACCCTGTTGGAAGATATTATTGACAAGCTTAATGCCCTTAAGCTAGCCAATTCATTTGTTTCTGACGCCATTGTTCCTTTAACCAAGCTAACAGCTAAAAATTCAGGTTTTGCTATTCAGGCGCATAGGGCGCTATGGCTTAAATCCTGGTCAGCTGACGTGACTTCAAAGTCTAAACTTCTCAACATTCCCTTCAAAGGACAGACCCTATTCGGGCCTGGACTGAAGGAGATAATTTCTGACATCACTTGAGTAAAAGGTCACGCCCTTCCTCAAGACAGGTCCAACAAATTAAGGACCAAACAGTCTAGTTTTCGGCCCTTTCAAAACTTCAAGAGTGGCGCAGCTTCAACTTCCTCTAACACAAAACAAGAGGGAACTTTTGCCCAGTCTAAGCCGGTCTGGAGATCTAACCAGGCTTGGAACAAGGGGAAACAGGCCAAAAAGCCTGCTGCCGCCTCTAAGACAGCATGAAGGAGCAGCCCCCGATCCGGAAACGGATCTAGTAGGGGGCAGACTCTATCTCTTCGCCCAGGCTTGGGCAAGAGATGTCCAGGATCCCTGGGCATTGGAAATTGTGTCTGAGGGTTATCTTCTGGAATTCAAAACCTCTCCCCCAAAAGGGAGATTTCATCTCTCACATTTATCTGCAAACCAGATAAAGAGAGAGGCATTCTTACATTGTGTTCAAGACCTCCTAGTTATGGGAGTGATCCACCCAGTTCCGCAGGAGGAACAGGGGCAGGGCTTCTATTCCAATCTGTTTGCAGTTCCCAAGAAAGAGAGAACATTCAGACCAATCTTAAATCTCAAGATCTTAAACAAATTTCTCAGAGTCCCATCCTTCAAGATGGAGACTATTCGAACCATCCTTCCTATGATCCAGGAGGGTCAATATATGACTACCGTAGACTTAAAGGATGCTTATCTTCACATCCCGATACACAAAGATCATCATCGTTTTCTCAGGTTTGCCTTTCTAGACAGGCACTACCAGTTTGTGGCTCTTCCCTTCGGGTTGGCCACGGCACCAAGAATCTTTACATAGGTTCTAGGGTCACTCCTAGCGGTCCTAAGGCCGCGGGGTATAGCAGTAGCCCCTTACTTAGACGACATTCTGATACAGACGTCGACTTTTCAAATCGCCATGTCCCATACGACATTGTTCTGGCATTTCTGAGGTCCCATGGGTGGAAGGTGAATGAAGAAATAAGTTCTCTATCACCTCTAACAAAAGTTTCATTCCTAGGGACTCTTAGGAATTACCTAACGAAGGCCAGATTGTCAAAACTTCTAGACTTTTGCCGTGTTCTTTATTCCACTTCTCGTCCTTCAGTGGCTCAGTGTATGGAAGTAATCGGTTTAATGGTAGCGGCAATGGACATAATACCGTTTGCCTGCCTACATCTCAGACCGCTGCAACTTTGCATGCTCAGTCAGTGGAATGGGGATTACACAGATTTGTCCCCTCTACTAAATCTGGATCAAGATACCAGGGATTCTCTTCTCTGGTGGCTATGTCAGGTCCATCTGTCCAAGGGGATGAGCTTCCGCAGGCCAGATTGGATTATAGTAACGACAGATGCCAGCCTTCTGGGCTGGGGTGCAGTCTGGAACTCCCTGAAGGCTCAGGGCTCGTGGACTCAGGAGGAGGCACTCCTTCCGATAAACATTCTGGAACTAAGAGTGATATTCAATGCTCTTCAGGCTTGGCCTCAGTTAGCTGCGGTCAGGTTCATCAGATTTCAGTCGGACAACATCACGACTGTAGCCTATATCAACCATCAGGGGGGAACAAGGAGCCCCCTGGCAATGTTGGAGGTTTCAAAGATAATTCTATGGGCAGAGGTTCACTCTTGCCATCTCTCAGCTATCCATATCCCAGGAGTAGAGAACTGGGAGGCGGATTTTCTAAGTCGGCAGACTTTTCATCCGGGGGAGTGGGAGCTCCATCCGGAGGTATTTGCCCCGTTGATTCAACTATGGGGCAAACCAGAACTGGATCTCATGGCGTCTTGTCAGAACGCCAAACTTCCTTGTTACAGGTCCAGGTCAAGGGATCCCCAGGCAGCGCTGATAGATGCTCTAGCAGCGCCCTGTTCCTTCAGCCTGGCTTATGTATTTCCACCATTTCCTCTGCTCCCTCGTCTGATTACCAAGATCAAGCAGGAGAGAGCTTCTGTGATTTTGATAGCTCCTGCGTGGCCACGCAGGACTTGGTATGCAGATCTGGTGGACATGTCATCTGCCCCACCATGGACTCTACTTCAAGGTCCCTTCAAACATCCAAATTTAATTTCTCTGCGTCTGACTGCTTGGAGATTGAACGCTTGATTTTATCAAAACGTGGTTTTTCCAAGTTGGTCATTGATACCTTAATTCAGGCTCGAAAGCCTGTCACCAGGAAAATCTATCATAAGATATGGTGTAAATATCTTCATTGGTGTGAATCCAAGGGTTACTCATGGAGTAAAGTCAGGATTCCCAGGATATTATCTTTTCTCCAAGAAGGATTGGAGAAGGGATTGTCAGCTAGTTCCTTAAAGGGACAGATTTCTGCTCTGTCTATTCTTTTGCACAAGCGTCTGGAGGATGTTCCAGACATTCAGGCGTTTTGTCAGGCTTTAGTTAGAATCAAGCCTGTGTTTAAACCTGTTGCTCCACCATGGAGTTTAAATTTAGTTCTTAAAGTTCTTCAAGGGGTTCCGTTTGAACCTCTGCATTCCATAGATATCAAGCTTTTATCTTGGAAAGTTCTGTTTTTAGTAGCTATCTCTTCGGCTCGAAGAGTTTCAGAGTTATCTGCCTTGCAGTGTGATTCCCCTTATCTGATCTTCCATGCAGATAAGGTAGTTTTGCGTACCAAACCTGGGTTTCTTCCTAAGGTGGTATCTAATATGAATATCAATCAGGAGATTGTTGTTCCGTCACTGTGTCCTAATCCTTCTTCAAAGAAGGAACGTCTTTTACACAATCTTGATGTGGTTCGTGCTTTAAAGTTTTATTTACAAGCTACTAAAGATTTTCATCAATTATCTGCATTGTTTGTTGTTTACTCTGGACAGAGGAAAGGCCAAAAGGCTTCAGCAACTTATCTTTCTTTTTGGTTAAGAAGTATAATCCACTTAGCTTATGAGACTGCAGCCTCCTGAAAGAATTACAGCTCATTCCACTAGAGCGGTGGCTTCCACATGGGCTTTTAAAAATGAGGCTTCTGTTGAACAGATTTGTAAGGCGGCGACTTGGTCTTCGCTTCATACTTTTTCTAAATTCTACAAATTTTATACTTTTGCTTCTTCTGAGGCTATTTTTGGGAGAAAGGTCTTACAGGCAGTGGTGTCTTCCGTTTAAGCGCCTGCCTTGTCCCTCCCTTCATCCGTGTCGTATAGCTTTGGTATTGGTATCCCACAAGTAATGGATGAATCCATGGAATGGATACACCTTACAAGAGAAAACTAAATTTATGCTTACCTGATAAATTTATTTCTCTTGTGGTGTATCCAGTCCACGGCCCGCCCTGTCATTTTAAGGCAGGTGTTTTTTTATTTTTAAACTACAGTAACTACTGCACCCTATAGTTTCTCCTTTCTCTTGCTTGTCTTTTGTCGAATGACTGGGAGGTGGCAGTTAGGGGAGGAGCTATATAGACAGCTCTGCTGTGGGTGATCCTCTTGCAGCATCCTGTTGGGAAGGAGAATTTCCCACAAGTAATGGATGAATCCGTGGACTGGATACACCACAAGAGAAATAAATTTATCAGGTAAGCATAAATTTTGTTATTGCATATTCCTCAGTTTTGCATAACCAACACAGTTATAGTAATACACTTTTTACCTTAACACATGAACTAACGCCCTCTAGTGGTGAAAACCTGTCAAAATGCATTCACATAAGAGGCGGCCTTCAAGGTCTAAGAAATTAGCATAAGAGCCTACCTAGGTTTAGCTTTTTAACTAAGAATACCAAGAGAACAAAGAAAAATTGGTGATAAAAGTAAATTGGAAATGGAAAGTTGTTTAAAATGGCATGCCCTATTTGAATCATGAAAGTTTATTTTGGACTTGACTGTCCCTTTATGATTGGCTGTAAGCAGGGCTTTTCAGTCATCCCAGACTAACAAGTCAAGGCTTTCTGACATTTGCAACGTCTGAGGTTGTGATCATGCTAAGAAGCAGTGGTCAGACGATTGCTGGTTCTCAACTTTCTGTTGCAGGTTTGCATGAGCTAGCCTGCACTGAAATGAGCCCTTAAGCTACTTAAGCAGCTTTGTAAATGGGGGCTCATGAATCAACGTAAAAAAATGGAGATTCCTATTGGACACACCATTATGTACATTAGTCAAGGGCTGTAGTCTACATTTAGGGGCAGATTTATCAAGGGCCCCGGATGCCCCTGTTTCCGTGCAAGCCTTCAGGCTCGCCAGAAACAGCAGTTATGAAGCAGCACTCATAAGACTGCTGCTCCTTTACTGGTCCGCTGCCTCTGAGGCTGCGGACAGCAATCCGCCTTATCCTATACGATTGGGCCACCAGAAGGGGGTGTCAATCAACCCGATCATAATCGATCGGGTTGAATTGTTGCGATTCCTGTCCGCCTGCTCAGAGCAGGCGGGCAGGGTTATGGAGCAGTGGTCTTTTTTTAAACCGCTGCTTCATTACTGCTGTTTCTTGCGAGTCTGAAGACTCGCCAGAAACACGGGCCTTCAAGCTCCTTTCGGAGATTGATAGATATGCCCCATTGTCTTCTAATACATTATTCAAATTTCATGTTTCATATGCAGTTAGTCGATGTCCATTTAAATGCTATTTGTGAATGATTACAAGCTAGCATCTTTCTTAAAAATAATAAATAAAGTTAAAATTAAACCCAAAACCTTGTTTTTATAAATTGTATTCAGTTAAATTGCTTTTAAAAAAAAATCACTCAGACTTTTACAGCAATGAAGTTATATGTCTTGTTTTTTTAAGCTGTAACTTTATGGTTTTAAATATCTGTTAACCTTTAAGCTACCAAAGAGGAATACAGTGAGTCATTATATGTGTGGCAGCATTTTCTGGAAGCCTTGAGGTCAAACCAACATGAAATAAAACTGAAGCTCAGTGCTAAAAGTAAATACACAGAGCGCCTCCTTAAAGGCTAAGACACTAGTAGTGACAAGATTATTTAAATAAAAAAATATTGAAATTCTATAGGGGTATATAAAATATTTTATAAGCTACTTATAGCTAAAATATACAAACAAGATACAAAAGTGGATCCACTTAAAATTAACAATAAAATATGCATATATCTATATAAAAAACAATACAATTGTGGTTAAAAACCACAACAATATACAATCTTAATCACAAAATAAATTACAATAAAACAGCTGTTGATGGTTGGATAAAAAATATAAATATATAAAAACATCAATTTACTGAGTAGGTGTCCATAAATATGTAGGTCCCAAACTTTAAATTCTTTCCAGAGAGTGAATGTCCAATATGAAGATTCTATTTTAAACAGTTATCCTTATATATCCCTCGATAAACGGTGAAATGATGAAGTGTGTAAAAAAGAAAAACGTAGTGGTTTTCAAATCAAATTTCAAAAATTATTGTGAATATCCAAAAAATCCTGAAAAGATGATGTGATGAAGTGGGCGTAAATAATCAAAAATGTGTGTACACAAAAATGAAAAAAGAAAAAAGGAAAAAAATGTGAAAAAAATAATCCAAATGAATATTTAGGATGTGTTAAAGTGAATAACACACTTATAAAGTGACCCTTATGTGAATACAAGATGTTGAAGAGATGCTCCTAAAAAGTTATTCCTGTGTGTAAACGATGAAAAAATACAGAAATGGATCCTATGTCTCAGGGATCAATTCATTCAAATATATACCTGTAATAAAACAAATATAACATAGTGCAAAACTGCTATTCAAACTTAGTCAGTAATTGAAAAGAAGCTTACCATATATGTCAACGCGTTTCGGCCCTAAGAACTGGGCCTTTATCAAGACTATAGATGGATTTAGCATGGTAGCTCCTTTTATAGCTATTACTGGCCAATAAGTGCCAGTGTTGTTTGGCGCCAAAAAATAACCTCTACTTCCTGTTCCTGTTGACCTGGAAGTAAAAAAAATACCTCTACTTCCTGTTCCTGTTGACCTGAAGTAAAAAAATATAACCTCTACTTCCTGTTCCTGATGACCTGGAAGTACTATTGAGTTTATTCTATTTTTGTATATTTGTTCCTAGTTTCATGGTAAATTCATGCTATGTTTCAAATAAAGTACATGTTCATTTTTATTTGTTTCATTAATATTTGAAAGATAATATTTGCCTAAAAATCGGCAAACCGGAAGTGTGTGTTCAGTCATTTATCACCATGGAAACCAATATAAGAGTGAATGAATAGAACAATTTTCAGTCATATATTTAGATTTACCATGCCTGATCTGAAAATAGGCTTAATCTATCCTAAGGTAACTAGCTATTTTTGAAAATTGTAAGGCTGCTTGTTAGGCCCCTTCTTTGACAGAAAAGACGAGTGAATGAAAAATGTATTCTACTTAGGGAAGACATCAAAGTAATAAATATTATAGTGGATATGACACTATTAAGGAATAAAATAGAAGATTCTTATTTAAAAAATATAACAATCTAAAAGGTCCTAAAATGTAAGCAATAATATCACTGTCCCAATAGAGATATCTATTTAGGAAAGCGTATAGAATGTCTTCTGGAATGTCATAAAAAATCATATATTTTGATATATAGAAATATCAAGAAACCTATTAAGATAAACATTGTCATATAGCCTCCTATATGGAGACGACCCAGGGATAAAAACATTGGAATGATAAACAGATAAAACATGGATAATGAACATCGATTGTAAACAATTAAAATATAATTAAATTGTTCGAATGATAAAACATGTTCGCGCCGAGCTACGCTAATTTATATATGGGCAGTGGGAACACATATTTTGGGAATCCTGCCCAGCTAGCGCGGACCTGGTCCTCTATGCACGCTATATTGACAACATTTTAATGATATGGAAAGGCACAAAGGAGGACCTATTAACACACAATACAGGTTATGAACAATAATAACAAAAACTTAAGATTCACTTTTGAAATCAGTGCCAAGGAAATTACATTTCTAGACCTGAAAATTGAGGGTGAAAAATGGAATATTGGAAACATCCACGTTCTTCAAAGAAGTGGACTGTAATAATTATATCCACCAGGAGAGTGCCATCATTTCAAGTGGAAATCCAATATTCCTAAGGGACAATTTCTTCGCCTTAAGAAAAATTGTTCAAACCCAGAAAAGTGGGAAGAACAAGCAACAATACTTAAAGGGAAATTCTTAGAGAGAGGCTACGAAGAGGATAGCCTAAACCAAAATATGGAAGAAGTCCGGAATAAAGATAGAAGAGACTTATTGAAATATAAAATAAAAAACAAAAATAAGATGGGCTTGTCAACCAATAGTGAAGATACTCTTATTGTCCATTCATTACAGGATATAGCAAAATAGATATCTAATAGAAAGAATAATCCGAAAACATTGGCCACTCCTGAAAGACAATGAAATTATAGGAGAAAAAACTTCCACCTAACCCCACATTTATTTACAGGAAAGCCAATAATACTCAGAAAATATTGTCCCCTAGTGTTCCCCAAGACTCCAAAAACAACTAGCAAAGATGTCTTTTGTAGAAACCTAAGGGGTTTCTTTCCTTGTATAAACTGTAAAGCATGTGAAAAGGGAATAAAAAAACACGAAACTTTATTTCACACAATTCTAAAGTGAAGTATGAAATTAAAGATACAATAAGATGTACAAGTAAGGGGGTCATCAATGTGATACAATGTAACTGTGGTCTAACAATATGTAGGCCAGGACCTCCAGAGTTTTGAAAGACAGAATCAAAGACACCTGTTAAAAATCAAGCATAAAAATTTAGACACACCACTATATCGGCATTTCACGCAGGAACATCAGGGAAGACAAAAAGATCTTAGCTACATAGGTATCCAATTGGTTACAGCCAATTGAAGGAGGGGGGAACTATGAAAAGAAACTATTAACTGCTGAATCAAAATGGATTTTCAATTTAGATTGCCTTTACCCTAAGGGTCTTAATAATAAAGAAGATCTATCTCATCTTCTTAATTTAAGATTATAGCCGCTGTTATTATTCTATCCTATAGTGTAGCTTAAATAGGTGCATGTATTTTCATACTAGCATAGATTAGGCACACCCCCACATAGAGTATATGTAGGCATTTGAAAGAGATAGGTCTTATTGTAATTGTGATTTCAAGTACTTCTGTTAATATAACCATGCACCCCCCCCTCTTCACCTGCCACTTTGCATTACTATTACTGATGGAGAGTTTCAAATACTGAAATTATTTTAATATACTAATTTTTACATATTTTAATTATGTTTACAATCGATGTTCATTATCCTAATGTTTTCATCATGTTTATCATTCGAACAATTAATTATATTTTAATTGTTTACAATCGTGTTCATTATCCCAATGTTTTTATCATGTTTATCATTCCAATGTTTTTTAGCCCTGGGTCGTCTCCATATAGGAGGCTATATGACAATGTTTATCTTAATAGGTTTCTTGATATTTCTATATATCAAAATATATGATTTTTATGACATTCCAGAAGACATTCTATACGCTTTTCCTAAATAGATATCTCTATAGGGACAGTGATATTATTGCTTACATTTTAGGACCCTTTTAGATTGTTATATTTTTTAAATAAGAATCTTCTATTTTATTCCTTAATAGTGTCATATCCACTATAATATTTATTACTTTGATGTCTTCCCTAAGTAGAATACATTTTTCATTCACTCGTCTTTTCTGTCAAAGAAGGACCTAACAAGCAGCCTTACAATTTTCAAAAATAGCTAGTTACCTTAGGATAGATTAAGCCTATTTCAGATCAGGCATGGTAAATCTAAATATATGACTGAAAATTGTTCTATTCATTCACTCTTATATTGGTTTCCATGGTGATAAATGACTGAACACACACTTCCGGTTTGCTGATTTTAGGCAAATATTATCTTTCAAATATTAATGAAACAAATAAAAATGAACATGTACTTTATTTGAAACATAGCATGAATTTACCATGAAACTAGGAACATATATACAAAAATAGAATAAACTCAATAGTACTTCAGGTCATCAGGAACAGGAAGTAGAGGTTATATTTTTTTACTTCCAGGTCAACAGGAACAGGAAGTAGAGGTTATTTTTTTTTACTTCCAGGTCAACAGGAACAGGAAGTAGAGGTTATTTTTTGGCGCCAAAACAACACTGGCACTTATTGGCCAGTAATAGCTATAAAAGGAGTTACCATGCTAAATCCATCTATAGTCTTGATAAAGGCCCAGTTCTTAGGGCCGAAACGCGTTGACATATATGGTAAGCTTCTTTTCAATTACTGACTAAGTTTGAATAGCAGTTTTGCACTATGTTATATTTGTTTTATTACAGGTATATATTTGAATGAATTGATCCCTGAGACATAGGATCCATTTCTGTATTTTTTCATCGTTTACCACACAGGAATAACTTTTTGAGAGCATCTCTTCACATCTTGTATTCACATAAGGGTCACTTTATAAGTGTGTTATTCACTTTAACACATCCTAAATATTCATTTGGATTATTTTTTCACATTTTTTCCTTTTTTCTTTTTTCATTTTTGTGTACACACATTTTTGATTATTCACCGCCCACTTCATCACATCATCTTTTCAGGATTTTTGGATATTCACAATAATTTTTGAAATTTGATTGAAAACCACTACGTTTTTCTTTTTTACACACTTCATCATTTCACCGTTTATCGAGGGATATATAAGGATAACTGTTTAAAATAGAATCTTCATATTGGACATTCACTCTCTGGAAGAATTTAAAGTTTTGGGACCTACATATTTATGGACACCTACTCAGTAAATTGATGTTTTTATATATTTATATTTTTTATCCAACCATCAACAGCTGTTTTATTGTAATTTATTTTGTGATTAAGATTGTATATTGTTGTGGTTTTTAACCACAATTGTATTGTTTTTTTATATAGATATATGCATATTTTATTGTTAATTTTAAGTGAGATCCACTTTTGTATCTTGTTTGTATATTTTAGCTATAAGTAGCTTATAAAATATTTTATATACCCCTATAGAATTTCAATATTTTTTTATTTAAATAATCTTGTCACTACTAGTGTCTTAGCCTTTTAGGAGGCGCTCTGTGTATTTACTTTTAGCACTACATTCACCTTTTTGGGGGTGCTGGACCCACAATACTAGGAGCTACAGACACAAGGTTGAGCGCTGTCATATTTTAACAGATTTTTAAAACTGAAGCTCAGCTAGATATAACAGGCACTTTCAACATCCAACCTGCAGCTCAGCTAATCAATCAGTTGTTTTTAAGGCTTTTAATCAAACAGACATGCTGTGTCTTTTCGAGCATGTTAGCTTTTATCAGTTTTGAGTTTTCACACGCATCCTAAAAGAAATGCAGAAAAATGATAGACCTGAAATTCACACAAATGGCAGTGAGTTCACTTGTTTCCTTTATTGAATAGCATTCCAAACAAACATGGCTGCCGGGAGTATGAAATATTGCAAATACATCACCCGGCAAGCCAAATATTTCAGACTACCACTTGATTTTGAATGGTGGCTTGATTTTTTTCAAGCAGATGTTGCCATGAGTTGCAAATCTTGTTTTGATTTTGAAATAAGGGAATCATCACTTCATTGCCTTCGATTTTAGGGACCTCCAATTTTTGGATTTTGGATTTTTTGTAGAATGGTGAAAAACATAAAAAATATAAAAAATAATTTAAATACTTAGGCCCGGATTACAAGTTGCGCAGTAAATCCGTTGGGATGTTGCTTTAACGCAGTTTTCATTGTGCCGCCATTACAAGTTTCAAGGAAACTTTCTTTTTGTGTGCGTTATGCTGCAGTAACCCGCATACCGCACAGAAACCAAGTTCCGACTTGGCATGCTCGTGCACGTATTCCCTCATAGAGATCAGTTGAGAATTTGTTTTGACAAAAAACCTAACACCTGCGATTGCGAAATCGCCATTGCATTTTCGCATTCAACATTGAAGTCTATGGAGAAAAGAAAGTTATCAAAAAACCTAACATAACCCCTAGTGTTATTACCCCTTAACCGCCGCCCCACCCCCTCCTTGCCAACACTAAATAAAGCTATTAACCCCTAAACCACTATCCCCCCCACATTGCCAAAACTAAATAAAGTTATTAACCCTTAAACCGCTGTCCCCCCACATTTTTAATTTATAAATAAAGCTAACTACTAAACCGCCGTCCCCCCACATTGCAACTAATATATAAAGCTGTTAAATCCTAAACTGTCATACCCCCGCATCACAACTACCGAAATTAAACTATTAACCCCTAAAACGGACATCCCCCACATCGCCAACACTAAATAAAGTTAATAACCCCTAAACCGCCATCCCCCCACAATGCAAATACCTAAATTAAACTATTAACCCCTAAACCTAGCAACCCTAATTTTAACAAAATTAAAATACATCAAAATTAAAGTTAAAATATACTAACTACCTTAAAATATAATAAAACCTTATCTGTGAAAAACAATTAAAACCTAAGCTTAAACTAAAAACCAAAACTATTACTTAGTTTTAAAAAAAAATAATACAAAAAATAAAAAAAGGGACATTACCAAAAAAAAAATCTTTAACATTACATTGCCCCAAAGCCTAACAGCACTTTTACATTAAAAAACACCAAATACCCCCTAACATTTACAACTCCCCACCCCCACAACCCCCCAAAATAAAAAAACCTAACTAAAAACACCCTAATCTAACCATTTCCCACGAAAAAGGGCATTTGGATGGACATTGCCCTTAAAGGGGCATTCAGCTCTTTTTTCAGTCCCCCCCAAAAAAATTCCCTAACCTTAAAAAAAAAAAAACATCCCAAAAATTAAAAAAAACTACACACTAATCCCCAAATGGGTACTCACCAATGATGAAGGGCGACGTCAATCCAATTGACCCCTAAGTATGAAAAAGACATAGTGGTAGATATAACAAGAAGCGGATGCTGCAATCTACCCCCATAGTTTCCAGATCGTTGGAAACATAAGTTAAGAAGCAGCGGTCATAAGACCGCTGCTCCTTAACTCGCCTGCCACCTCTGAGGCGGGTGGACAGCAATCATCCCGATCAGATACGATCGGGATGATTTCCACCCCCTGCTAGCAGCTAATCTGCCGGGGGGGCGGCATTGCACAAGCATTTCACCAGAAATGCTTGTGCAATGTTAAATGCCGACAGTGTATGCTGTTGGCATTTAGCAATGTTGGACGGACATGGTCCACTACAGCGGATCATGTGCGTCCGACATTTAATAAATTTCCCCATAATATTCAATATTCAGAGAAAGGGGGAGACTACATTTTTTGCCAATTTATTATCTCACCCATGACTAAACAGAAAACAAATCAACAAATAGAATAATTTACTCTGTATAATGTTGTTTTTTTTACGTTCTCCCCACTCCACCAATTTATTAGTATAACACAAATGTGTATTTACTTATAGAAACTAGGACTGGTGAGATGTGACAACGTATAAAATATGCACATGTGAAAAAAAAAATCCCTTCATGTTTCTTTAACTGAACTAAAAGAAATGTTATCTTCTTTAATCTCCTGGAATCCGGGAAAAAAGGAAAGGATAGTTAAGTGTTTGATGATTCTAATTTATCTAAACTACGGGTAGTGGCATTTATTTAACATAATAATTCATACTATTTACTTTCAGTGTGCTAGATGGTGCATCATGATGATCACAACATTTTTTTTTACAGTATTTTCAAAGAAATGCAAATTTAACCACAAGTTGCTTTGTCACATATAAATCATGAATCATGAATGAACCAACTAAGCTAATATGCCCCAGCTGAGTTCTTCTTTGCTATCTTATTCTATATGTAAATGACCATAAGAGATTTGTTTTCACTGTGGTGATTAGGATGGCCAGACATGGACACTTCAAACAGCTATCCAGCTGCTTCATATACTTTTTTCACATAGCAATACTTTTAATTAGGGCAATGAGTAACATTTCCACAGGCGTAATAGATGTGCAGAAAAAAAAGCATCATGGAGATAGTTTAGAAAAAATTTAGATCCAAAGAAATAAATATATGGCGGGATAAAGAAAGGGATAAAGAAGGTGACTAAAAAACCCCAGAGTGGAATACGACTCAAACCAAATGTTCCATTACTTTTATGAAACAATTATTACATCACAAGAAAAAAGGGAGGGATATTTTACTGACAGAAATAAATAAAAATATTTAGATTATTAAAGCCTTTCGAGGACTTACAGAATATATAGATTACAAGAACTAATTAGAAGAAACTATCAATAAACTAGACTCTGAACTATCTGGTAGAAATGCATCTAACTATTACAGAGGACATGAAGGATTATGAGCTTGATGTAACATGTTCATGGCAAAAATTAGACCTAGAAGTCCCAAAAAATGTACTTATGGTAATAGAAAGAAAAGGATAACTCTAAAAGTGCACGAAGCAATAGAGTTACATTCTCTTGCACAGATATTGATAACCAGGACAAAGAACCAACTACCTTCATAGAGGAGATTCAGGATCATTCCACTACAGAGCTAGGGAATACCAACGTATCAGAATCTTTTATTTTTTTTTCTTCTTTTTTTATTGAGAATACAAAAAAAATTCCCATTACAGACATCACAACAAGACATTTAGCAAAAAAGGAATAATTGTCAGTTACAATTGAATACAGTAAACAGCGGGTCTTGAGATACATAATTTACATTCTTTTGTCGGTGAAAGATAAACAAGTTAAAAAGGACCATAGGAAAGGTATCCCATGAGAGTTACAGTTATCATGAATTATCTGTAAGGGTTCTCAATTTTAAACTTTTCTAAACAATTTAAAACATATTAAACGTATAAACACAACATTAAAATTAAACCTTAAACTAAGCATTAGCCATAATGTAGGTATCGGAATCAAAAACTATGCATCATATACGAGGTGTCATAGCTGAGACCTATAGAAGAGATTCAGTAAGAATCTCTTCTGGGCAGTGATTCATATTGAGGTAATTAGGGTTTGTGTATAGTGCCGACCATTCTCCTCTAAGAGCAGCTGATAGCATTATTTCATGGTGAATGAATGGATTAAGTATCTGTCGCTGTTTGTCAGGAGAAAGGGTTCCATAAAGGGATTCCATTTTTTAAGGTGTGTAGTCTGTGTTTAGTTTCTAGCATGACGTTGTGTTGCTCGACAAACAGATGCCTATAGATTAGGCGTTTAAATTGTGTTACTGTAGGAGGATTTTTGGAGCACCATAGAATTAGGATGCATTGTCTGGCAATGTAAAAAGAGTCAGTAAAGGCTGAAGTTTATCCTTAATATTGGTCCAATTAAATAAATAAATGTTGGAAATATCATATTGAATCTTCACTTTCAAAGTTATTTTAAGCCAGTATTGTAGACGGCCCCAGATCCTCATGACCAGAGGACAGTCATAGAAATAATGGGTTAGGGAGGCGTTATAGTATTGACATTTAATAGACTGATTAAAGGGTGGTTGGATTCCATTTTTTTTATTCGTCAGCTAGGTGTGATGTAAATCCCGATTAATCCAGTCTAAACTAAGCTTCTCTCAAAGTTAGTGTGATAATGTTGCTTTCTTAGCTTTCATAAGACTACTCGTTATGTCTTGTACTGTGGTTTTGTTGTTTGTATCTACTTGTACTGTCGAGAAGGTGAGATTGGGCATCTATAGTCTGTGCTCTAAGAAGTTCTTGATAAAATCTGATAATGAGAAGCAACCCATGCTAAAGGCCATACATGATATGGTAAATGGGGGAGTTACTCCAGAAGTTTAGGTTATTAGATTCTAATTCTCTTATAAAGTGGCGAAGCTGTAAGTATGCATAGAAGGGATTATTGGGAATGGTGCACTTATCTTTTAGTTCTTGGAATGACCTGACGGTGTGCAACAAAGGGTCCAGCACGTCTCACATCTTTCGCAGTCCCCTCTCCCACCAGACACGGAAAGGTACATGCTCATTACCTGCAAATAAATCTTTATTACATCTGAGAGGAATGAATTTAGGAGGAGGATTGTGGAAATTTTAATAGGGTGTGGGCCTTTAAGGCGGTTCTCAGTATAGAATGTTGTTTTTAACCTGTGGTGGTAATTTATTTCTAGGACAGGTAGGTTAGGACAGTGTATAGGGTGTAACTACAGCTTCCTCTAACGTCGAGTCATAAAAGTGTGCTGTACAGATTTGCCAGTCCATCATGAGTCTTAGCAGAAAAGCGCAATTATAGAGTTTGATATTTGGTAAGCCTAGACCTCCATTAGCATAAGACAGGTAGAGTTTGTGTGCAGCTATTCTGGGTTTATTCCCTTGCCATAAAAATGCCCCATGGATTTCTCCAGGTCTCTCAAATCCTTTCTAGATATCAAGAGCGGCAGCATAAGCAAGGGGTAAAAAAGTTTTGGAAGTATAGTCATATTAAGAAGAAGTTTTATGGGCCTGTGAGGGTTAGGGGGAGATTTTTCCAAGTGGACAGCTGTGTGCTTGTAATGCTTTGCATTGTCGTGCTATGTTAATTTGTAATAACTTATGAGGGTTTTATGTAAAATAATTTCTAGGAATGTGAGAGAGCCAGATACCTCCACAAAGGGGTAAGCTACAGTGCTGATGGGGTGTCAGTGAAGCCACACTATTTCTGATTTTGTTTCGTTAACTTTATAACCTGAGAATTTACCAAACTGAACTAAGGCTTCCAGGATCACAGGTACATGGGTCTGGGGGTCATCGACAAACAGGAGCATGTCGTCCGCATACAACGCAAGTTTGTGGGCACTGCTTCCTATTGACACTCCAGGAAAGATTTGCCTAAGCTTAATAGCCAATGGTTCTAGTGCCAAATCGAGGATTAAGGGTGACAAGGGGCATCCCTGTCTGTGCCGTCTTCCCAAGGTAAAATCCGGAGAAAAAAGGCCATTGACCAAAATGCGGGCCAAGGGATTCATGTAAATATTGCGCAGCGCGTAAATAAAAGGCCCTTTAAAGTAAAGCGTGTCAAAAAGATAAGGCCATTTGACCCGGTTGAAAGCTTTTTCCGCGTCAAGAGATAAGAGGAACGCTTCAGAGAGTACCTCCGTAGAGCCTGTCCGACCTCTCTCCCAATAATGATTTATAATATGCAGTACCCGTCGTAGGTTGGTCACCGAGGTATGTTGAAATACAAAACTCGTTGGATCGGCGTGTAATAAGGTAGGTAAAATACATTTGAATGGTTGGCTAAGATTTTGTGTGAATATCTTATAGGCTGTGTTCAGGAGAGAGATGGGACGGCAGGACTTGGGGAGTAGATGATCCCTGCCAGGTTTAGGTATTAAGGTTATATGTGCTGAGGAGATGCAGTGGAGGGGGAAAACCTCTCCTGAAGAAGACCATTGAAAAGGTTAGTAAGAACAGGGGCTACCTGGGCTGTAAGATTCAATAAAACTCGGTTGTAAGTCCCGTCCGGGTCTGCTGCCTTACCTATCGCCAAGTTTATTGTAACTCTCCCACAGATATAGGTGCATTCAATAACTCTAAGTGCTCATTAGTAAGCTGCGGCAGCTCAATAGAGTGCCAGAAGGTCTTCAGTATTTCAGGAGATGCTGTTGGGTGTTTGGTGTATAGGTGCTTAAAATAAGCTGCGAGGCACTGTGCTATGTCTTTGGGGGATTTGTATGTCTTGCCATTACATTTAAGGCAGCTATCTCTTTTCTGGTGGTGCGTTTATTTACTAATGAGGCCAGCAATCTGCCAGATCTGTTTCCAAATCTGTGGTATTTACCCACTGTTTTTAGAAGAGCGAAGGCTGCTTTTTGTTTCAGGAAAGCATCCATCTTCTCCAGGAGGAATAATTCATACTCTGCTTTAGAGTTGAGGTCACAATATGTTTTGTAGGATTGTTCTATTTTTTTTGGAGGTTGATATATTTTTGATGGGTTTAATGTCTTAAATTGGTAACATACGAAATTATTTGCCCTGTCAGAACCGTTTTAGCAGTCTCCCAGAGCAGCTGGGGGTTGTTAAGATGCTGTTGCTTATCAGTGTAAAAGTCGTTCCAGCATTGTGTTAAGTATTTGTTAAAGGCTTCTGAGTTATATAAGTAAGTCGGAAATCTAAGCATATTTCTGTTCGGTTTGGGTCGGTGATGTTGAACAATAAGTTCTATAGGTGCATGGTCAGAAAGCAATATATCATGGATTTTTTGTGTTTGATTTGTAATATCAATGTTTGAGAAATTAAGAATATGTCAATTCTGGACATACATCCAGCGGTCTTTGATAGGCAATGTATATCCCTGTCCGTGGGGTGTCTCCTTCTCCAGATGTCGCACACCGCCAGGTCCACATAAAGTTTGTTAAAGACTTTGTTCTCAAATTTGCCAGTATAAGATTGGAGTCTGGAATTGATATTGGTGGGTTGGAGCCAGGTTCTGTCAAGTTTGTGGTTGGGGGCTATGTTAAAGTCACACCCTATTATAAAAGGGGAGTTTAAGAATGGGGATAGTGCCTGAGTCAAACCTGTTCCAGAAGGAAATAGTTTTTGGAGTTGGATGCATAAAGATTGCATACGGTATATTCTACCTCGTTTATTTTTGCTCTTAATATGAGAAAACTGCCCTCAGTGTCTTATAAGTGTGTATAAGTGTGACAGTCTATGATAGAAAGAGCTATTATATCTATCACTAGTTCACTGAGTGTATGCTACCATAATCTCCCAATAAACAGAACTAGTATATTGAGAATATAAATGGAAGCAATTTAATCTAAATGGATTTTCTTTTATAGTGGTATTGACAATGCTTGTTTTATCTTCACAAACAAAAGTAATCACTGATCTTTTATATAACAGATTCAAATAAAGCAAATAATAATAAGCAAAATAACATGAAAATAATAAAAAGAAATAAGAGAGTGAAAACGAAATGAAAATGAACAAAATGGAATTAGTATAATGTTAGTGTGATGTTATTTGACAAAACAACGGAGGCAGAAAGTAAAATGGAAGATGTGAAAAAATAAAAGAATGTAATGTGTGAGTGGTAAGTATGAGAAACTGCGCAGGCTTATTACTGAATGGTTAGGTTTAAAGTACATTGCCATCCGGAATACTATGCATGATAGTTTTACAGAGTCAAACCTTTTTGCGGAGGATCCGGTAAAAGAATTGTGTTTTGGAGATATTTTCAGGAGACTGTCAGTAACAGCGTGAGATTCAGGGTACTGACCAGTGTTTGAGAGCGGAAGTCACAGCTGCTCTGATCTGCGTGAGCGTATCCTTCGATGTCGGGTTTTGGCGGGTGACGGTCAGCAGTTACTGACTGTGATCACAGCGTAAGTTGCAGCGCTGTTGAGGACTAAAAATATAAGTAGATATTTTAGGGATTCAATATTAAGGTGAAATACTTTGTAATCCAAATGTATCCGGAATAAACACTAGAAGGAGAACAAAGGAAATTATCTTTAGTAAACTTTAAACAATTTACTGAGGGCCTGGAGGAGAGAACAAAAGTAAAGGAAAAATAGTACTTCCTTCAGTGATCCAATAATCAAGCAATGGACACTGGAAGTAAGGAACTTTTATAGGGAGTAGAATGGGAGGAGATTTGACTTAAAGGGGCAGTATGAAAGTCAAATCCTGACAGATCCCCCCTGTCAAGAAGCCCCCCCACAGGCAGTCGAGATCCAGGCTTCGTAGGAAAGGTAGCATGGAAATCGGCCAACAATTCAGGAGCATGTAAATCCCGAACAGGGATCCAGGAATTCTCATCTGAATCATAACCTTTCCAGTGAACAAGATATTCGAGGGTATTTTCGACGTCTTCGGGAATCAAGAATTACATCAACCTCCTATTCCAGAGGATCCGCAATTTGACATAGTAACGTCGTCAATGCAAGGTTTTATCCTTTCCCAAATACGGTTTCAAAAGTGAAACATGAAGACGGATGTATGTGCATTAAAGAGGGTAAACGTAAGGTCACAGGCATTCTCATTTATGATCTTAACTATTGGAAAAGGTCAATATACTGATCAGCAAGTTTCTTACTGGGAACCGGTAATTTTATGGTTTTTCGTGGATAACCAGACTAAAATCATCCAATATATAAGTAGGTGCAGGGTTCTATTTTTGTCAAAATAGAATTTCTGAGTCTTCTTGGCATTTAACAGATGTTCCTGTAAACTCATGGTAACTTCTTTCAGAGAGTCTGTGTAATGAAGAGACCGATGGAGAGTGGGGACATGTTAAATTCATGGGATATGTACGAGGGTGGTATCCATATGTCGCAAAAAAAGGGAGAGATTTTGGTGGAACTGTTAACTGATTATTGTAAGCAAATTCTGCATTCGAAATTAAGTCATACCAATTGTCTTTGGTGATCAGAATAAAAACATCTGAGATATTGTTCAAGAATCTGATTGACTCTTTCCGTTAAACCGTTAGATTGTGGATGGAAAGCTGTAGTAAATTTTAATGTTATCTGCAAAGTTTTTACAGAGAAATCTCCAAAACTTAGAAGTAAATTGTGTACCTCGATCTGACACTATAGGACGTTGGGTAAACCATGTAGTTTAATGACAAGATCTTTAAAAGCAATAGCAGTTGCATAGGCTGTGGGAGTTCTTTCATTGGGATAAAATGTGCCAATCATGTGAGGTGATCAAACTACTACCATAATGGTGTTGTGTCCCCTGGGAATGGGGTAAATCAACAATGAAATCTAGAGAAATTGTATCCCAGGGTTTCTGAGGTATGGGGAAGTGGAGTCAAAAAACCATAGGGTTTATGGTGATCTTTCTTTTGGTAGCGCAGATCTTACAATTGGAGATGTAGTTATGTAGGTCCTTTTTCATATGGGGGCCACCAAAACATTCGATTAATTAATTCAAGGCCTTTTGTCCAAACCTGGATGTCCCGCTAAGGGGGTTTCATGATGTTGTTGTATGATCTGTATTTCTTAGAGAGTTGGGTACAAAGATTAATTCTTTATACATGTAAAGTCCTGTTTCTGAGTCTGCCAATACATACGGGAGGAATTTCATTAATCTCTTTGTTGAGCTTGAAACAAATCACTTGTAGTAATGGTTGCAAATCCAATTATTTTGGAAGATGGAATTATAAAAGTTGAGTTTCTAACATCTTCCCTTGATTCAAACGATCTAGATAGAGCATCTGCCTTTACATTTTTTGTTCCTGGGATGTAATTAAGGATAAAATTGAAACGGTCTAGAAACAGTGCCCTCTTACTTGTCAGGATGATAGAGTTTTATTTCTTTTAAGATATTGCAGATTCTTGTGATCTGTGTATACCGAAATGGATCTTTGGTACCCTCAAGGAGGTGTCGCCAATGTTCCATTTGCTGCTTTCATTGCCAATAATTCCTTATCTCCCACAGAATAGTTTCGTTTCAGCAGGAGGTTAACCTTCGAGGAAAAATAGGCAATAGGAAAATGGATTTTTATCACTTTTTACTTTGTTGGGAAAGTATCGCTCCAATTCCTACGTTTGATGCATCTACTTCTCGGATATAAGGTAAATCAGGATCAGGTAATCTTAGAAATGGTGCTTTTGTAAATCTTTCTTTAAATTGTGAAAAGCTTGCTCTGCCTTTTGATCCCATATGAATTTTTGTTTACCTGTTAATTGAGTAAGAGGTTGAACTATTGTAGAAAACTGATTGATAAATTTTCGGTAGAAATTGGTGAACCCTAATAAATCTTTGTAAAGATTTTAATGTAGTGGGTTTGGGCCAATTTTCGATTGCAGTTAATTTATCATGATCCATTTGTATTCCTTGTGGGGATATAATGTAACCGAGGAACTTTATTGTGTCTTTATGAATTGACATTTTTCCATTTGGCATATAGCTTATGTCTCATAATGTAGCTAAGACCCAACGAACATGTTTCTTATGATCTGCTAATGTTATTGAATAAATTATAATGTCGTCAAGATAGACGATAACACATATGTCCATCAATTCTTTGAAAATCTCATTAATAAAGAATTGAAACGTTGCTGGGGCATTTGTCAGTCCAAATGGCATGACATTATACTGGAATAAGCCATACCTTGTTTTAAAAGCGGTTTTCTCCACTCATCCACAGGTCTCATTCTAATTAAATTATAAGCTCCCTTTAAATCTAATTTCGTAAATATGGGTTGCGCCTTGGAGTCGCTCAATTATTTCAGGGATGAGTGGTAAAGGGTATCTATTTTTAATTGTGACAGCATCAGAGCTCAATAGTCAATGATCGGTCTGAGTGTGCCATCTTTATTAGTTACAAAAAAATATAGCTGAAGCTATTGGTGATGATGATGGAGAAATAAAGCCCTTTCTCAGGTTTTCATCTAAGTATTCACGTAAGTGTTTTTAACTCTTTTTGTGAAGAGGAAATATCTTACCAGAAGGTAACCTCAACACCAGGTTTTGTGTCTATAGGACAATCAAAATGTATATGTGGTGGAAGTGTTTCAGCATTTTTTAAATAAATACATCAGTGTAATCTTTTTAAACTTCAGGTAATATTGAAGTTATCTGTCCAATTGTAACATATGGAAAGCATGTTTGTTTGACAGAAATGTGAATTGAAACTAATAATATATGTACCCAATTTATTGATGGATTGTTTTCTGTAACCATGGAAAACCAAGATTATAGGATGGATGGAACTGGGAATGATATCAAAAGATAAAAATTCTTTATGACCGTCTGGTGTAATTGTTAGAAGTGGTATGGTGTGGGTGTGTTATAGGACCTTTTAAGATCTGTGTACCATCTATGACTCTCACAAAGAACAGGAGAAGTTTTCTGCATAATTGGTATTTTATTTATTCGTACTACTGACTCATCTATAAAGATGCCATCTGCACCAGAATCAACGATAGCTTCGTTCTGAACTTGTTGGTTGTCCCACTGCAAAGATAAATTTATAGATAAATGACAAGTTGTTGTGGGAAGGTCAGAATGAAATTTATATGTCTGCTTACCCTTCTTTGACGTAAAAGATTAGGACAGGTAGGCCACATCATGGTCTTGTTTGGCACAGTACAAACAGAGATTTTCCCAGTCTTCTTCTTTGTTCTCTTCTGCACTGAGGGGGTCCCCGAATTGTTCCTATTTCCATTGGTATAGGATGCTACATGTGATCGGTCTCTTTCAACATATGCTTGATAAGGTTTTTAGGAGTCACTTCCTGTTGATGTTTTTCAAACTTTCTTTCACGGTATCTTCTATCCATGGTGATACACAATTTTATTAGAGTATCAAGAGTTTCTGGGAAATCCACTCTTGATAACTCATCCTTTAAATTTTCGGAAAGACCAATTCTAAATTGGTTTTTTGAGACTTACTGAATTCCACTGGGAATCAGTAGCCCATAACTGAAAATCAGCTATGTAGTCCTCCACAGGACGTTATACCCTTGTTTTAATGATCTTAGACGTAACTCTGCTGTCTGTTGCTTATTCACATCGTCATATAAAAATGGCCATGGTGCAAAAAAAATTCATCTAATGAATTTAGTATTGGATCTTCAGTTTCCAGAAACCTATCTCCCATGCTCTGGGTTCACCAGATAAATAGGAGATGGCAGTGAAAACTTTTATTTTCTCAGTTCTATAAGTCCTTGGTTTTAGTGAGAATAATAGAATACATGCGTTTTTTATATTCGCCGGAAATTAGTGCGATCTCCAGAAAAAGGTAAAGGAAGATTTACCTGAGGTTCAGGCATCTCATTGGTTTTTTGAGTAATAAACTCATTTATCACTCTTTTAAGAGTGCTATTCTCATTTTTTAACTCAGTTAAACCTTGGGCTAGGATTTCTACTTTCTGATTTAAAGTAGTGATTTGATTAGGTCATTTCAGCAGGATCCATGTTAGATCTGAAATTGTAATGTAAAACTCATTCAGTTGTTTATGTGTTAAAAAATTAAAAATTGTATAGGCTTGATTATTCTGTGACAGTCTATGATAGAAAGAGCTATTATATCTATCACTAGTTCACTGAGTGTATGCTACCATAATCTCCCAATAAACAGGAACTAGTATATTGAGAATAATAATGGAAAGCAATTTAATCTAAATGGATTTTCTTTATAGTGGTATTGACAATGCTTGTATTTTATCTTCACAAACAAAAGTAATCACTGATCTTTTATATAACAG
Organism: Bombina bombina; assembly: GCF_027579735.1. Lineage (NCBI taxonomy): Eukaryota > Metazoa > Chordata > Amphibia > Anura > Bombinatoridae > Bombina > Bombina bombina. Next base: position 157,584,010 of record NC_069502.1, read on the forward strand.
ATTCAAATAAAGCAAATAAATAATAAGCAAATAACATGAAAATAATAAAAAGAAATAAGAAGTGAAAACGAAATGAAAATGAACAAAAAAGGAATTAGTATAATGTTAGTGTGATGTTATTGACAAAACAACGGAGTGCAGAAAAGTAAAATGGAAGATGTGAAAAAATAAAAGAATGTAAAGTGTGTGAGTGGTAAGTATGAGAAACTGCGCAAGGCTTATTACTTAATGGTTAGGTTAAAGTACATGCCATCCGGAATACTATGCATGATAGTTTTACAGAGTCAAACCTTTTTGCGGAGATCCGGTAAAAGAATTGTGTTTTGAGATATTTCAGGAGACTGTCAGTAAACAGCGTGAGATTCAGGGTACTGACCAGTGTTTGAGCGCGGAAGTCACAGCTGCTCTGATCTGCGTGAGCGTATCCTTCGATGTCGGGTTTTGCGGGTGACGTCAGCAGTTACTGACTGTGATCACAGCGTAAGTTGCAGCGCTGTTGAGGGACTAAAAAATAAGTAGATATTTTAGGATTCAATATTAAGGTGAAATACTTTGTAATCCAAATGTATCCAGAATAAACACTTAGAAGTAGAACAAAGGAAATTATCTTTAGTAAACTTTAAACAATTTACTGAGGCGCTTATGGAGGAGAACAAAAGTAAAGGGAGAAAATAGTTACTTCCCTTCAGTGAACCAATAATCAAGCATGACACTGGAAGTAAGGAACATTTATAGGGAGTAGAATGGGGAGGAGATTTGACTTAAAGGGGCAGTAGTGAAAGTCAAATCCTGACAATAAGTATGCAAAATATCAACCTGAAGGTGTTTGTTAAACAGGATGGGCTAATCCTGTACTAGAGCTTGTGTGAGAGAGATATGAAATCGTCCCCACCCAGTCTCCTTTGCAAATTATCATGTTCAATATCTGTCAAGTGTGTTCTTGGATAGTGCTATGTCAGACCTCAGTTTTTTTAGATGAGTTAGAACAGATTTACGTTTCACTGGGGAGTTAATTCCCCCAATGTTCCATGAGATAAGCCTAAGTGTCATCTATTATTGTTCAATTGAATATACAGAAGGGGGACAGAAGGGTAACAGTTGCAGTCTGTGTAGGAATAGGCTCAAAGGGCTTTAGAGAAGCACACACCCCAACAATAGAGCGTAGTATAAGAGACGGGGTGATCCTTGGGGAACAGAATGTGTAAGCAAGGCATGTAGTGAGACACAGTGTAAGTGGGGTAGGTCATCGTGTATCGCTTGCAGCAGGGCCCATAATGACTCCGGCAAGTGGCGGTCCATAAGTTGGGTGGGATACAGATTATTAGGAATGAACAAAGCAACGAGCAGTTAGAAAACGTTTTTGAGGAAGAACCACCTCAGACATATAAAACAGAGATCAATAAACAATACATATATAACAAACTGTTTGCAATATAAACATAAACACTAGAATAATGAGATGCCAAGTGACCCAAGCCGTCATCCCCAATACAGTAGATATGGCTAAGCTAGCATCTAGTAATGATACATTTAATCTAATCTGGGTACATGACAGCTCAATAAACAAAAACCCTCAGTGCAGTGGAGAGCATATGGCACATGTAAAACATAGCATTAAACAGCAAACTAGCAATGTAGAAACATAGAACTATTAAACAGGTAATGATCCTTGATCTTGCATAACTGATAAAACTAACTATGTTGTGAGATGGTGGGATATTCCCACCATCAAGGCATACACCAATTAGGTACAACATCATTAAAGTCCAGGGGGACATATGTCCAAATTAATGGAAAATACACATTAGTCATTATATATATGTCAGGTTTTTTTCCCTGTTGTGTTTGCCATGTGCTGCTTGCAGCCATTTACTCACCTCTCTTGCTGACTTCGGTGCATTGTGGGGGGAGGCTGCTCATTTCCTGCACTTCCTTTTATGGCCAGACTGGTGCGCATCATCCATTGAGACAGGATGCATTCTCAGTATTGTGATGTCATTACTTATTATTTAAAAGGCCTCTGTTCAGTATGCTTTGCCTTTGCGTTTGTCTTAGACCTGTTTGTGAGAGTTCCTTTGTATAACCTGGCTTGCCTGACAATCCTTCCTGGATTCCTGATCCCTGGCATGTTCCTAGACTCTGCTGTTTTCCTTGTTCCTGATTCCGGCTCGTCTGACTATTCGCTTTGGCTCCTGACTTGGCACGGTCTTGACTACAAGCTCTGGTTTTGAGGTCCGGCTTGTTTATTTGACTTGTGGAGCTTTTTATTATTTTTTGCTATTAATAAAGGTTGTGATTATTTTTGCACTTCTCGTCTCAGTCTGATTCCTGGCACCCTGACAATATATTATGTGCTCTAGAGAGGGGAGTCCCTTCAGCCATCTTCTTGTGTATAGATAGGTCTCACACAGGCTTGAGGGGTGTGAAAGAACTTAGTCCTGAAGGTGGTTTGGAAACTTAACCTTTTGTAGGATATAGCAGTGCAGCCTGAGGGTCCTTGGGTGTACAGTCGGCAGCAGATTGGTGCAAAATCCTTCCTTTGTCTCAAACATTCTGATGAAAAAGTCCTGAAAAAGGAGAAGGCCGGCTGCCCTCATAAACCACCTCTTTTATGTGACATATAGGCCTGAAGAACTCTCAATTTTTTCTTGGAAGTTGAGGCATTTAAAAATTATTTGCCTAGGTTTGACTTGTTGTTTTCCAAATTGCGTTCCGGCCCCCACTCTGTGAGCCCTCTCCACATCTATAGGAAGAATATCCAGCAACTTAGGGAAGACCAGGGCAACGAAAGCCAGGGGATCCTTACCCCCTGACCCTTCAGGGGACGCCTACTATGTGCAGGTTAATCCTGCGACTTTGATTCTCCAATTGTCGACTCGTTCTTGCAAGAGCTTGTTGCTTCTGAGTAGTTGTTGCACTTAGGGATTTGTTTCGGTCTGTCTGTCCTCCACCTCTGAGATCCTCCCCTCAGCACTGGTCAGTTGAGATGCGTATTGCCGGACCTCACTAATTAGGTTGTCCATCCTTGCCTGTAGGGATTCCATTTTAGGTAAAAAAAAAAAAAGGATTTAAGCATGAAACCTCTATAGGCTGAAGTGTTTTTTTTTTCAGTAGCCTTAGATTTGGAGCTCATGGTGTGTGCTGAGTAGGAGGGGAAGCTGGGGGAAATACTTATCCACTTTCATTAGCAGAGTTTTTTAGCTGAGGTATACTACTTTGGTCAGCTGTGTAATGAGGAACTGGTGCTCTGGTAATCAGGATGCCTTATAAGAGGGGTTTCACGTTGCCCTTGCTGGTCAGGCAGAAGTTATATTGGCCCCTTTGCGCCCACAAACGGTAGAATTGTCCTGCAGTTATAGTGTTAAACGTTGCCTTTTCAGAACAACACCAGGGTGGTATCCATCAATACATGGGAGCTTTGGCAAGGGCCTCCTCTGTGCACTACACATGAGTGGTAGCGGTTCAGCGTTAATACAGTATACGTGCAAAGGTAAGTGAGACAGTTTTTGTCTCTTACGGTTCCCCAGCTAGGTGTATGAGAATGTGAGGCCTGCAAAAAACCAGGGTAATGCAGCCCCTGGTTTAGCAGCCAGTAAGCGTGTCACAGTGTTCCTCCCCAAGAGCTGGGGCAAGATACGCTGTTTCTGACACCCTACACAATGTCCAGGCAGTCTATGCTCATATATACACTTTGTGGCTAATAGTTGCAGCGCGTGTGCTGTTTTTACTCGCAGTATCACTGCCGGGTCCTGCCCCAGCTGCTCCCCTCTCCACAAACCTCTGTGGCGGAAAAACGGCTTTTGTGGCTGCCGTTACACCGGAGCTTTGTGGGTCCGCTCCTTCAACCTTTGCTCCGCCAACCGTCAATGTCTCCCGTATCAGAATCTTAAAGACAACATTTGAAGCCTTTGGCCAAGTTCTCTTAACAGACTAGTAACCTTGAAAATAGTTACAGGTATCTAAGCAGCATGAAAAAAGAAAAAAAAAGTAGAGTGGTCATATATATCTCAGATTATACTCTCAATTCACAGAATTGCTTAATCACGCACGATAATAAAAAGACAATTGATTTCAAATGAGTAGTTGATTTTATTATGAAAAATTTCAAAAATTAGCTCAGTTTTGCGTTTCCTAACCCCTGCATCCTGTAACAGCCATCAGCCAATCACAAAATGCATGTACATAGATTCTTTGATATCTTGCACATACTCAGTAGAGCCTGGTGCTTCAGAAAGTGTGCATGTTAAAAGGTAGTAGTGCACATTTTGATAAAGAAAATGAAATGGAAAATTGTTTACAATTGCATGCTCAGTCTGAATCATGAAAGATTAATTTTGACTTTAGGTGTTCCTTTAAAGAAATCAAACTATAGATGGTTTCCAATAAATGTCAGTACCCCTTTATTCTATATGGTTCTGCGAGCCATATGGTCAACTTCTGCGAGACAAAAAAAAAAAGCTTTCTTCAAACTGGGCCAGGCAGGGGCGGAGGAAACTTTGGAACATGTTTACTCTTTCTGGCACTAGGATGCAAAAAGTTACCCTATAAACATGTTTTTCAACAAGGATTCTTTATTCTCATCAAAGAAGAGGTTGTGTCTACATCACTTTAATTAGAGTTACTTTGATAAGAGGGGGAATATGATTATTGTTTGAACAAGGGAGTTCTCCTCTTTTGAAGGATTGTGTCACATATCCATCAAGTGGCTTTCAAGTACCTGCTGTGGCAACAGCAATGACATCATAGAACCCAAAAGGAAAATCTTTGGACGCTGGTGAATCTCCTTTCTCCCCCCCTCTCAATAAGGTGTGCGTGAACCCTTATTTAAGAGTCAAATCCTCTTCTTTCAAATATTTAAATATGTGGTCTATGTCCATATAGCAACCCAGTGATTGTCATAGTAAATAACAAAAACATGCAACAATCAACAGCTGCAATTGTGTTGTTGCTGTTAATGTCAGACTCAGATTATTGTATCTCTGAGATTTTAAAAAAATGCAGGTATCGAGATAAATGACAGAACTGATTTAGAGTAAAAATAAAGGACTTTGTTAAAGAGATTTGTCAGTGCCACACCTTTACAAAATCAAAATTTTGATTAGTATTAATATGTATCTAACATATTTTTGTTAGATATATTTATTATTAAAGTTGTTTTTGAAAAGTCCTTTGCCTTCTTCAAAAGCAAAATGATCTTTAAAAGCAATGAATGCAAAAAGAGAGGGTTTATAAAAAAAGTTGTGAAATGTCTGAGCAGAGAAGGAGCTGAACATTTTTAGCTATTAAAGTGAAGGTCAAGTTCTGGCGCATTGGCTTAACATTTTTCAATAGCAGACTAAAATTAAGTATTATGTTCATTCATCAATTTCATTGTAAATATTGTTCTTATTACTATGTTTCAACTTTTATTTCACCTCCGTTTTCGTCTTATTACCCGCTCCGCCATACTCCCTTATTGATTGACATATCTGTTAGCCAATATATCGTCTAACCCCGTGGCGTCCAGACCCTTTTCTCTAGCGTCACTACAAAGTTCTGCGCATGCGTTAAAAAAACCCGCCATCGTCGTCCAGCTCGTTCATGAAACGCGCATGCGTTCTCCCTTCTCAGAATCAATTGAGCCATTGTATCAGTTACTACGCCCGATCGCAGCAGAGGCAAAGCTTTATTCAAAAGGGTAAGAATGATTAAGATGCTTGCAGCAGCTATTGCGGTCTAATATTTAAAAGTAACTACTGAGGGTACTGGTATGACACGCATGCGCATTTAGAAGATACAGTTTGTGCACGAGCGTAGTCCGTTTTGTAGGAACTACAGCGACGTCACAACAGATAAATAAGGAAGTGTTTGTAGGGGCGGAGCAGATAGAATAAACGGAGGTATTTTCGTATATATATTTGGTTGAAAAATAAGAGTTCTATACAAATATAAACTTAGCGACTGTAATATTTGGATAATAAGCTTTATAATGGTGTATTGCAATATGCAAAAATTGACCTTCACTTTAAAGGGATAGTAAAACTAATTTTTTTCTTTCATGATTCAGATAGAGCATGCAATATTATATATTGCCTACAATTGCATGCTCTATCTGAATTATGAAATAAAAAAAATTGGTTTACTATACCTTTAATATTACCTAGCAATAAGGGCATTAAAAATTCATGAGAAATGTGTTTTAAACTGTAAGTTTTTGTTTCAGCTTTGTTTGATTTTTTTAAAGGGCCACTCCAAGTATAAATTCTTCTCTGTGTAAATATGATTGTTTTGTTGCTGTGAAATGAACATTGAGCTCACTCAAGAACCTTACCAATCAATATAGTGATAACATCTCTTTTGATGAAGCTGAGAAAGTTAGTCTTGGATCAATTTGTGTGCTTAAAGGGGGCTTTAGACAGTCTAAGTATATGGTAAGTACAATCATTCATTGTATTCCATATTAACTGCTTTTCCTGTGTGTGTTCTGTAAACCAGCAGCATAATTTCTGCACAGATTAGAGACACAAACAGCAAATACATTTACACATCATATATAAAATATAAAGCACAGTCATAGCAACAACCTGCCACATGACAGTTTTATGAAGTTCATTTACTCTGAGTCTCATTCATATTTATACATTACTGTCCAGTAATGATAACTACATCTGTAAAGGTCATATTTTTTTTTAAATAAATTAAGTTAAGCTAAGTTAAACTTCCTTATAAATATGTTACATAGGAAATGAAAAAAACTTTAGAAAATGAATTGGAAGAAGATAAATCAATTATATTTATGAATATGAAAACCAAATGTCAATAAAATGTATTATTCAATAAAAATACCATGGTACAAAAGGTGGCAGTCAAGTTCAATTTAAATGTGTGTATACATACCTAAAAACAACTAAAAATAAAACTATTATATCTAAAACAGACACAGTGGAAATAAGGGACGTCTCCTTTAAATATTAGTTACAAAATTGTAATGCCACCTAGAAAGCCCACTGCACATAAGGAGATTGATCCATAGAGACTGTTCAATATAGTTGACAAAAGAGTCTCTCAATCTCCCAACATACGTTAATTCTAAAAGAGTATATAAACATCACATGGATGTATTGTTCATACAGTAGTGTGAGTTCAAAAGATTGCAATCTTAGCACTAAGGATGAATAACTTAGATATTCATTCCCGATTATACAATCCTTCTTTTCTGGTTTCTGGCGTAGATGAATTTGGTCAGATTCTTGTTAAATTCAATGCAGCGGCTGCAGCTCAGTTGGCGTTCTCTGACTCGTACTTGTTGGTCACTTGGTCAGCCTGTCACGTAGCTGCCGTTAGACTCTGATGATATATATAGTTTAAAAAACTGCTAGCTACTATGTATCCGATCCTTAAACTGTTATCTCTGCACAGTCCAGTCGCTACACAGCTCAGTTGCTGTATCTGTAAAAGACTCTGAGGGGCATATTTATCATGGACCGCTGCTCCATAACCTGTCCGCCTGCTCTGAGGCGGCGGAAAGAAATCGACAGAAATCAACCCGAATACGATTGGGTGGATTGACATTCCCTGCTAGAGGCCGATTGGCCACGAATCTGCAGGGGGCGGTATTGCACCAGAAGTTCACAAGAACTGCTGGTGCAATGATAAATGCTGAGAGCGTATGCTGTCGGTATTTATCGATGTGCAGCGGACATGATCCGCTATATTGGATAATGTCCGCTCACACCATCATAAAGAGGCCTCTGAGTATCAAAGCGTACATACTCAGGCCAGAAGTATAAGGTCAATGCGTTTCACCCCTTAGGGCTTTATCTAGTAATCTCGTCTGTTTTATTGGTTCATCTGTGAAGGGGTGGATGCTAGGCTTGGGCTTTTAGTAGGGTATATAGCGCACAGATAGAACTATAATTCTATATAAAAAGAGGTTGACAATTAGCTCATTAGACTAGCTTTTGTAAAGTTCCCCAGGTCATGATCATATCTATTCTGACTTGCTAAGTTACAGATATGATAGGTAAATCCTTCAGCTTTTCCCTGTAACACTGACTAAAGTAACTCTTTCTCAAAATTGTTTAATTGTTTGTAATGTTGTTTTGCACCTTTCTTATTGTTCCATCTCACAAACCAAAACTGAATAGCCTAAAGATATTATTATTATATTATTATGATCTATCTGTTCACTTATCCTGGACTTTAGTGGTTTCCTCTTAAATATCTCCTCTTGAAACGTATCTGTCTCTATATCTGCCTATCTGCTTTTGCTTGAGTGTAAACTTTGATAAAAGTAATCTTTTTGCATGAGTTGGGTAGCGCACATATTACAAGTAGAAAGTAAAATATTTGCACGCAAGTGAAACCCGACGCACACTAACCAAAAGACATAGAATATTGCAACCGTGGTAACTTATTCTCCCCATAGACTTCAATGGTGGACGCAGAAGAAAAAACTTTACAACTATTGCCTGCGCGCTAACCGGAGAGGAGTTATGAATATTTCACATTTTAATCTTCTTCACATACAGGAAAATGTAACTTTTATTGTAAATTTATATTCCTATATATATCTGTATATACCTCTACCTATATATCTATGCTTAAAGATATATAGGTATAGATATCTATTCATATGTAAACCGGACATATCGTAAAATGTAATTGCACTCTTGGGATCGCCTTTACTTTTAACTGGTAATAAGAATGCTATTTCCGTTGTCCGCAAAAACCCAATATGGTATGCATGCAACAGTTAGTGTGCCACTTGTAATCTAGACCTATATATAGGGGGATATTTACCAAAGTCTCAACTATGTTGCATTAGCCGCACCAATACGGCACCCTGTCACTAAACGCCGCCACTATACTAAAATCTTTAACCCCTATCCTGCCGCTCCCAAGCCCTGCCGCCACCTAAATAAATTTATTAACCCCTATCCCACCGCTCCCGGACCCCACCACCACTAAATAAATGTATTAACCCCTATTCCACTGCTCCCGGACCCCACCACCAGCTAAATAAAGTTATTAACCTATATCCCGCCGCCCGGGACCCCGCCACCACTAAATAAACGTATTAACCCCTAAACCTCTGGCCTCCCACATCACTACCATTAACTAAACCCATTAACCCCTAAACCGCCAGCCCCCCACATTGCCATAAACTAAATTAAGCTATTAACCCCTAAACTTAACAACCCCTTAACTTTACATTAAAATTATAACATCCTTATCTTATAATAAATTAAAACTTACCTGTAGAATTAAAATAAAACTATATTAAACTGATTGGAATAGCCAATAGGATGAGATCTGCTCAAATCCTATTGGCTGATTGGAACAGCCAATAGGATTTTAGCAGCTCTAATCCTATTGGCTGATTGGAACCTTTCAGCCAATAGGAATGCAAGGGACACCATCTTGGATGATGTCACTTGCATTCAAGTTCCATTTTACGGCGGGACCGTATTGAAGAGGAGCTCCGCACCGGATGTCTTTAGGATGGACCCGTTCCACAATGGATGGATGAAGATAGAAGAGGCCGCATGGATGAAGACTTCACTGGATGGATGAAGATGGAAGAGGCTGCCCGGAAGAAGACTTCTTGCTGCACGGATGAAGACTTCTTGCCAGCTGGATGGATCCTTCAAGCAGAACTTCAAAAACTGTAAGTGGATTGTCGGGGGTTAGTGTTAGGTTTATTAAGGGTTTTTTTGGGTGGGTTTTATTTTTAGAGGGCAATGGGGAGCTTAGTTTTTTTTAGATAGGCTTTTTATTTGGGGGGGTTGGTTGGGTGGGTGGTGGGTTTTACTGTTGGGGGGGTGTTTGTATTTTTTTTTACAGGTAAAAGAGCTGATTTCTTTGGGGCAATGGCCCTCAAAAGGCCCTTTTAAGGGCCATTGGTAGTTTATTGTAGGCTAGGGTTTTTTTTTTTTTTTGAAAAGAGCTTTATTAAAATATAAAATGAAAAAGACAAATATAAAAAAAAAAAATAGTACAACACAATTAGGACAATCACAAAATTACAATTTCAAAGTGGGTCCTGCATCCAATGTCCCAAACATATATACTGTATCTGCTGTATCTGCTGTCAAATCTGTTGACACGCTCTGTTCTTTTCTTTTTTTTTTTGTTCCTTATTTCTTAACAATATTTTCCAAAACAGTATAAGGTTACCGAACATATTAAGAATAACATAACAACAGTTACAATCAGGGGTTTGAAATAGAACAAAAGCTCAAACTTTCAATATTGTAATAGAAGTGTTCGAGAAACCCCTGGACCGTAGTCAATGAAACAGTTTTAATTCAACAAATATCCAGAGGTTAGAGGAAGGGAAATGGAAGAAAGAAGAGCAAGGGGGGGGATAAATGGAGAAGGGGGGGGGAGAAGAGAGGAAGGGAAGAAAAAAAAAAAGGAACGGGCATCTAAGAAAGTAGAGGGGAGATGCCCCGGCGATGGCGAAAACGGAATAACACTCTTATTTCCATGAACATTTATGGCTAAACACTTTGACCCTCCGCATTATCTGTGGCCTCTCTCTACCTAATCAACATTAGCTTGTGTGTCACTGCTTTACCTGACTCCCAGTAGTGTCGTCTATCTAAGTTAAGGGTGTGTGACACCTGTGCCTTCCAGTGAGCCAGTGTGGGAGTCACTACCGACTTCCACCTCTGGGGGATAAGAGCTTTGGCGCAATTCAAAAAGGTCGTTAAAAGCAGTTGCTTGGCAGCATCCTCTATTCTAGGTAATGAATGGAACAACAAAATATCAGGCTCTAGAGGAAGCGGCACCGAGAAGGTGTGTCTGATATACGTAACAACCTCTTTCCAGAAAGGTCTGATTTTATCACAACTCCACCAAATGTGGAGAAGATCTGCCTCCTCGCCACACCCCCTCCAACACTTGCCATCAGTGTTTTTATAGATTTGTTTTAGCCTTGTTGGGGTCAGGTACCAGTGAGAAAGGAATTTAAAATTAATTTCTTGTGTGTTGGCAGAGATTGAACATTTTTTGTGTAGAAGGAAGATTTTTGCCCAATTTTGTAAGGTTATGTCCGAGTGTAGGTCCTATGTACATAATCAGGCAGAAGGTCCATAGGAGTCAACAGCCTGTATATTTTAGATAGAAGGTGCCGCCCTAGGTGCTCTGACATACAGATGTTCTCAAAAGGGGTAAGTCCCCTGATTAATTTTTTTTTTTAGGGTGCCCGTGTACAAAATGAGAGACCTGTGCGTGTGAGAACCAGGAGGAGAACACAGGTTCCTCCGCTCCCATCAGTTCATTTATCGGTATCACAGCTCCATCCCTGATCAGAGATCCTATAGCTCTATCGCGGATGTGCGTTGCCCTCGTGTCCGATCTGGAGGTAAAGGATAGAGGAATTTCGGGATTCCCCCGAAAAGGTGATAGAGGAGAAGGAATAGAAGAGATGTGTGTAGTAGTGCTCGTTAGCCTATCCCATTGTGTAAACACTTCATTCAGGAGGGGGTATCTCTTGATCAAAGGTGGTCTGTGCCATGGACTCAGCCACGCCACAGCACCTACATTACCTATTCTCAAAATGTCAGAATCCAAGCAGATCCACTGCTTCTGATCCGACAAGGAACACCATTCCGGTATCCTTTGCAACAAAGTAGCAGTTCTGTAGCTCACAAGATCCGGTACCCCCAGTCCTCCTCTGTCTCTAGCCAGGTAAAGGTTTTTTTTTTGTACTCTGGGTTTAATTTTATTCCATATGAAGCCCTCCAGCCTCGCTTGCAGTTTGGTAAGATATTGACTGGGCAGGGGTAGGGGAATCGTTTGGAGAAGATAAAGTATACGGGGCAGGATGTTCATCTTCAATATCTGGATCCTACCAAACTAGGAAAACGTTTTGCCACCCCATCTGGAGAGGTCATTTATAATCTAATTTTGGATAAGGAAATAGTTTGGTTCTATCATGTCCGCAGGGTCAGCTGTTAAATAAACCCCTAGGTATTTAAGTTTTTTAGGTTGAATTTTGAGTGGGCAATTTAAGGTGATCCTCTCGAGGACCCCTTGGGGGATATTTACATTGAGTATTTCGGATATTGCGAAATTGAGATGGAGATTTGAAAATCTGCCATATATCTGAAACTCTCTGAGCAAGGATGGGATGGATTCATCTATGTCAATCAGTGTCAATAGCACGTCATCGGCATAAAGAGCCGCTTTATATTCAGTATTGTGTACTGTGATTCCCCAAATTTGTTGGTTAAGTCTAATCTTGTGTGCCAAAATTTCGATGGAGAGAGTGAATAACAGAGGGGACAGTGGGCATCCCTGACGAGTCCCGTTGGAAATTTTAAAGGGATCCGAGAGATAGCCGTTAACTTTCACTCTGGCAACAGGGCAAGAGTAAAGAGTGAAAACCCTACTAATAAATCTGTCCCCTATATTCATGGAGGATAGGGTGGCTTTAAGGAATCGCCAGTCCACCCTATCAAAAGCCTTCTCGGCATCGGTGGATATAATTCCCATTGGGATTTGATTGTTTCGGGCGTAGGAAATAAGCTGTGTAACCTTAAGGGTATTATCCCTGGCTTCCCTCCCCGGAATGAATCCGACCTGGTCCGTGTGGACCAGATGCTTTAATAGAGGGTTTAGCCTATTGGCCAGGACCTTGGAATATATTTTCACGTCCGAATTCAGAAGTGAAATGGGTCGATAGTTCTCCGGTCTGGTAGGTGTTTTCCCTGGTTTGGGGAGCACTGTAATATGTGCTTCTAACATATTTTGCTCAAAACCCGTGTTATCCTGTAGGGAATTGAATAGATTAGCAAGCTGTGGGGCTAGAATGTGAATGTATGTTTTGTAGTAAGTGTTGCCGTACCCATCGGGGCCCGGACTTTTACCTGCCGGTAAGTCTCTGATGGCGTCTGTTATTTCTTCCACTGAAAAAGGTAAGTCTAGAGCGTCTGAGTCACTATCGTCAAGTTTGGGAAGGTCAGGCATGGAAAGATAACTCTCCACCTCTGTTGCATAGTTATTGCTGTCCAACTGGGATGTATTGTGCTGGCTGGTCTGTAGGTTATATAAGGAAGAATAATATGCTTTAAATGTTTCTGCTATTTGTAAGCTATCCTCATGTGAATGTCCCGAGTTGTCCTGCAACGAATGTACAAAAGTCTTTAAGTGTTTCCTACGGAGAGCTCTAGCGAGTAAGCGTCCCACCTTGTTACTGTGTTTGTGATAATGTTGTTTCAAAGAAAAGGCAGAATGGTGCTGCTCCTGTTGTAAGTATAGTGTCAGAGCTGTCCTCTTTTGTAGAAGTTGCTCTGTAAAGAGGGTGTGGGATGGGTCTTGTTTATGTAATTGTTCTGCAGAACCAACTTCTTCTAACAGTTGCTGATATTTGGCCCTTTGCTCTCTCTGCTTGCGCGCCTTGTACTTTATATATTCTCCCCTCAGAACGCACTTGTGCGCCTCCCAAATTGTAGTAAGTGGTAACTCGTCACCAGTGTTCAACCGGAAATATTCAATGAGAGACTTTTCAATCTCGATTTTCACCAGTGGGTCATTTAAAAGGGAGACATCCAGCCTCCACTGGTGTCTCGGGCCACTCCATCGTGCATAGCACTGGGGAGTGGTCCGACCAGGTGATGGGAAGAATGTCTATCGCTCTCACAAAAGAAAGGCTAAGGGGGTCAGTCAAGAAGTAGTTGAGAGAAGAGTACACTTGATGGGGGTTTGAAAAAAAAAGTGTAGTCTCTGCATCCAGGGTGTATTGTGCGCCACACATCATGGACCGCCATGCTCTTGAGACTGCTATTTATATTTTTGATATGTTTCCCTGACAGGGAGGAGGTTCCCCCAGACGTATCTATGTCAGGATCCAAGAGTACATTGAGGTCTCCCCCTATGATTAGTGAACCCTTTCTACAGTCCAATATTGTATTCGTTATGCCCCGGATAAAGGCATGTTGAGCCAAGTTGGGTACATAGACGTTAACTATAGTAATTGGCCTACCGAATAATAAGCCTACGAGTATTAGGAGCCTACCCTCATGGTTCTTCTCTAACTGCAACAACTGAAATGGCAATTTTTTGTGTATAAGAATGCCTACTCCACACTTTTTGTGGGGTCCCGATGAGAGATATACTGTGGTGTATGTTTGTGACAGCCATTTAGGCTCCCTCCCCCTCTTGAAGTGGGTTTCCTGAATAAGAACAATGTCGCCTTTAAGTCTGGAAAATTCTCTAAGTGCTATCGATCGTTTTTCTGGTTGATTAAGGCCTTTGGAATTTAAAGATAAAAAATTGACAAGCTGAGCGGCAGGGGGCATAATAAGATTAGGGACCTCGCCAGGGCACAGAGAAAAAAAAAAAAAAAAGGGGGAAGGTGAGAGTGGGGAAAAACGGGAAAGAGGGAGGAGAAATGGGGAGGATACCTTTTAGGGTAAAGGGGAATCAGATATAGAGAGGAGCGCTGGAAAAGAGTAGATATTCAAATCCTATAGCACACTCAGGACTAGACCTGTCTGAGAACTGTGGGTTAAGGAGAAGAGAAAGAAAAAAAAAATGTAAGGGAGGGGAAGGGGGAGGAGGGTTAGAATTAAAAGATGGGGAAGGTGCGAATTAAGGTAAAGATAGAAAAAGGAAAACTGAAGCAGAAGAACAAAGTAGAAGTAAGATTAGGAGGTCGAGCCAGGGACCTGCAGGGTGAGTAAAAATGTAATCATATAGAGTGATAAACTTTTTCTAAGACATGCAATCAATTCGTAATGTTCAAATGTAAACATAATAAACATGAAACACAACCAAGTGCAGCGAAACAAAAATATAATTGAGTAACTGGCACATTCGATGAGGCTATAAGATGGTGCTCTAGCTTAATAAATCCTAAAGTGTATGCTTCTAATTCGGTTCATTATCTCCGGGATGTGGGATAAGGAGTTCCCCTGAAATCTCATCATGCACCTAATCACTGCCTAGGGGCAAACTAGCTTCTTTGTGGTTACATTCTAATGTGGATAGTGCACCTGCAGGGCGTATTTGGTCACTTGTGGAAAGCACCATGTTTGTTACACACTCTCAAATGTGATGCAAGTGATACTCTAGCTAGCTGGTAATTACATGTAGTGTAGAGCAAAAATGTGCACATCTGCTGTTAAGTGTTATAAACAAACCAATGGGTAACATAACATATCAAGCATTTATACTCATCTGCCAACACAGGTTCACTTGGTAGGAGGAGAACATCCTTAACATAACAAACATGAAACACAACCAAGTGCAGCGAATCAAAAATATAAGGCCTAGATTTGGAGTTTTGTCGGTAACGACCCGCGTAGCTAACGCCGGCTTTTTTCTGGCCGCACCATAAAAATAACTCTGGTATTGAGAGTCCACATAAAGGCTGCGTTAGGCTCCAAAAAAGGAGCGTAGAGCATTTTTAACTCAGCTTCAACTCTCGATACCAGAGTTGCTTACGGACGCAGCCAGCCTCAAAAACGTGCTCGTGCACGATTCCCCCATAGGAAACAATGGGGCTGTTTGAGCTGAAAAAAAACCAAACACCTGCAAAAAAGCCGCGTTCAGCTCCTAACGCAGCCCCATTGTTTGCTATGCGGTAACCCTTCCTACGTCTGCACTTAACACTCTAACATGTACCCCGAGTCTAAACACCCCTAACCTTACACTTATTAACCCCTAATATGCCGCCCCCGCTATCGCTGACCCCTGCATATTATTATTAACCCCTAATCTGCCGCTCCGTAAACCGTCGCTACTTACATTATCCCTATGTACCCCTAATCTGCTGCCTCTAACACCGCCGACCCCTATATTATATTTATTAACCCCTAATCTGCCCTACAACGTCGCCTCCACCTGCCTACACTTATTAACCCCTAATCTGCCGACCGGACCTGAGAGCTACTATAATAAAGTTATTAACCCCTAACCCGCCTCACTAACCCTATCATAAATAGTATTAACCCCTAATCTGCCCTCCCTAACATCGCCGACACCTAACTTCAATTATTAACCCCTAATCTGCCGACCGAATCTCGCCGCTATTCTAATAAATGTATTAACCCCTAAAGCTAAGTCTAACCCTAATACTAACACCCCCCTAAGTTAAATATAATTTAAATCTAACGAAATTAATTAACTCTTATTAAATAAATTATTCCTATTTAAAGATAAATACTTACCTGTAAAATAAATCCTAATATAGCTACAATATAAATTATAATTATATTAGAGCTATTTTAGGATTTATATTTATTTTACAGGTAACTTTGTATTTATTTTAACCAGGTACAATAGCTATTAAATAGTTAAGAACTATTTAATAGCTAAAATAGTTAAAATAATTACAAATTTACCTGTAAAAGAAATCCTAACCTAAGTTACAAATAAACCTAACACTAGACTATCAATAAATTAATTAAATAAACTACCTACAATTACCTACAATTAACCTAACACTACACTATCAATAAATTAATTAAATACAATTGCTACAAATAAATACAATTAAATAAACTAGCTAAAGTACAAAAAATAAAAAAGAACTAAGTTACAAAAAATAAAAAAATATTTACAAACATAAGAAAAATATTACAACAATTTTAAACTAATTACACCTACTCTAAGCCCCCTAATAAAATAACAAAGCCCCCCAAAATAAAAAAATGCCCTACCCTATTCTAAATTACTAAAGTTCAAAGCTCTTTTACCTTACCAGCCCTGAACAGGGCCCTTTGCAGACATCGGAGGAGCTCTTCTGGACCGATCGGTGAACCTGGTATGGTGAAGACAAGGTAATCTTCAGGGGCTTAGTGTTAGGTTTATTTAAGGGGGGTTTGGGTTAGATTAGGGGTATGTGGGTGGTGGGTTGTAATGTTGGGGGGGGGGTATTGTAGGTTTTTTTTTACAGGCAAAAGAGCTGAATTTCTTGGGGCATGCCCCGCAAAGGGCCCTGTTCAGGGCTGGTAAGGTAAAAGAGCTTTGAACTTTAGTAATTTAGAATAGGGTAGGGCATTTTTTTATTTTGGGGGGCTTTGTTATTTTATTAGGGGGCTTAGAGTAGGTGTAATTAGTTTAAAATTGTTGTAATATTTTTCTTATGTTTGTAAATATTTTTTTATTTTTTGTAACTTAGTTCTTTTTTATTTTTTGTACTTTAGCTAGTTTATTTAATTGTATTTATTTGTAGCAATTGTATTTAATTAATTTATTGATAGTGTAGTGTTAGGTTAATTGTAGGTAATTGTAGGTAGTTTATTTAATTAATTTATTGATAGTCTAGTGTTAGGTTTATTTGTAACTTAGGTTAGGATTTCTTTTACAGGTAAATTTGTAATTATTTTAACTATTTTAGCTATTAAATAGTTCTTAACTATTTAATAGCTATTGTACCTGGTTAAAATAAATACAAAGTTACCTGTAAAATAAATATAAATCCTAAAATAGCTCTAATATAATTATAATTTATATTGTAGCTATATTAGGATTTATTTTACAGGTAAGTATTTAGCTTTAAATAGGAATAATTTATATAATAAGAGTTAATTAATTTCGTTAGATTTAAATTATATTTAATTTAGGGGGGTGTTAGTGTGAGGGTTAGACTTAGCTTTAGGGGTTAATACATTTATTAGAATAGCGGCGAGATTCGGTCGGCATATTAGGGGTTAATAATTGAAGTTAGGTGTCGGCGATGTTAGGGAGGGCAGATTAGGGGTTAATACTATTTATTATAGGGTTAGTGAGGCGGATTAGGGGTTAATAACTTTATTATAGTAGCGCTCAGGTCCGGTCGGCAGATTAGGGGTTAATAAGTGTAGGCAGGTGGAGGCGACGTTGTGGGGGGCAGATTAGGGGTTAATAAATATAATATAGGGGTCGGCGGTGTTAGGGGCAGCAGATTAGGGGTACATAAGGATAACGTAGGTGGCGGCGCTTTGCGGTCGGCAGATTAGGGGTTAATAAGTGTAGGCAGGTGGAGGTGACGTTGAGGGGGGCAGATTAGGGGTTAATAAATATAATACAGGAGTCGGCGGTGTTAGGGGCAGCAGATTAGGGGTACTTAAGGATAACGTAGGTGGCGGTTGGCAGATTAGGGGTTAAAAATTTTTTTTCGAGTGTCGGCGATGTGGGGGGACCTCGGTTTAGGGGTACATAGGTAGTTTATGGGTGTTAGTGTACTTTAGAGCACAGTAGTTAAGAGCTTTATAAACCGGCGTTAGCCCAGAAAGCTCTTAACTACTGACTTTTTTCCTGCGGCTGGAGTTTTGTCGTTAGATGTCTAACGCTCACTTCAGAAACGACTCTAAATACCGGAGTTAGAGAAATCCCATTGAAAAGATAGGATACGCAATTGACGTAAGGGGATCTGCGGTATGGAAAAGTTGCGGCTGAAAAGTGAGCGTTAGACCCTATTTTGAGTGACTCCAAATACCGGAGTTAGCCTAAAACCAGCGTTAGGAGCCTCTAACGCTGGTTTTCACGGCTAACGCCAAACTCCAAATCTAGGCCTAAGTGAGTAACTGGCACATTCGATGAGGCTATAAGATGGTGCTCTAGCTTAATAAACCCTAAAGTGTATGCTTCTAATTCGGTTCGTAATCTCCAGAATGTGGGATAAGGAGTTCCCCTGAAATCTCATCATGCACCTAATCAATGCCTAGAGGCAAACTAGCTTCTTTGTGGTTACATTCTAATGTGGATAGTGCGCCTGTAGGGCGTATTTGGTCACTTGCGGAAAGCACCGTGTTTGTTACAAACTCTCAAATGTGATGCAAGTGATACTCTAGCTAGCTGGTAATTACATGTAGTGTAGAGCAAAAATGTGCACATCTGCTGTTAAGTGTTATAAACAACCAATGGATAACATAACATATCAAGCATTTATACTCATCTGCCAACACAGGTTCACTTGGTAGGAGGAGAACATCCTTGTCAGTCTCTAGTCCATTAGAACCTAAAACCAAGAGCCATAGATTTTTTTTTTTTTTATAATGTTCAGGTGTTTTGCTCCTCGGGGCCGGAGCTCACAGCAAATTTCCCCCGGACGGCCTGGGGATTAGGGTCAGGTATCTCCACTCCCAACGCTTCACAAAAGTCGGGAAGATCATCCATACTTCGAAAAGTGATAAGGCGGCCATTCCTGGGGACTAAAATGCTTACAGGGAATCCCCACCTGTAGGAGATCTGTTTTGACCTCAGAACGTCCGTAACAAATTTAAGCTCTCTGTGCTTCTGCAGCGTTACTGGACTGATGTCAGAGAAGATAGAAATAGATATTCCTGCGTGTGTTAGCGGGGCTTTTGCTCTGGCGTTGCGCATTATGTCTTCCTTTTCTGCGAAGTTGAGGACCTTTACTATGATATCTCGAGGGGGTGCTTTCCCCGTAGGTTTTGGCCTTAAGGCCCTGTGTGCTCTCTCTAAGACAACAGCAGGGGATGCTGGTGTCCCCTTAACAGTTCGAAAAAGATCCTGCAGGTATCCCTGCTTGTCCTATTGACTCGGGGACTCCCCTAATCCTCAGATTATTCCACCTATTGTGGTTGTCCAGATCCTCCATCCTCTCAGACAAGTGATAGATTAAGTCGTCTTGGTTATTAACCTGTTTGTTAATATCTTGGACGTCATTGTACAGAGTATTGTGGGCCTCTTCTATATTTGTCACCCTTTTGGTTACTTTATCTATGTCTTTGCGTAGCTCACCAAAAAGGCTTTTCACCTCTTTTAAGACTTCTTTTATATCGTCTTTAGATGATAGGGTACGCAGGTCTTCTCTAGTGATGTTAGTATCTTGGTTAACATTGGTTTCAGAGGGGTGTATGGAGGTGTGCATCTCAGTGTTATCTGACCTGGTTTCCAGAGCTGAATCCTGCACTTTTAGATAATGAGTCATAGTGGCAGATTTGCTTATTCTATCTGTTTTAGCAGGTTTCTTTAAGGGCATGGCTATGCCCAGGTAAAGTTGCAGCAGATATATGTCAGGGTGTTATCAGCAAGCACACTCTATAGTCCCTTTGCAGTTGTTTATTATGGGGCCTAACACTATGACCCTCCAAGAAGATCAAACTGTGCACACAGTATGTAATCTACACAGCCCAGCGTGACCAGCTCCAACACACACTCCCAAGTGCACTGCAGCAGAATTTTAATGTAAGGAGGGAAGACTGGGTAGTAATTGCTTATGGCCAGTGTTCAGTGTTCCCCTTTTGTATCTATACTGTGCTGTGTGGGCCTATCAACAATCCCCAAAGCGGTTTGCAGTAGATAGATATACTGTACCAGTTCCACGTGGCTGGGAGAGAGATAACAAGGAACTTTCCCCTTTGCAGCACTCAAACAAGATGCAAAATGGTGCCTCTGATGATCCCAGCACCGCATGGCGCTGTATGATGGAGTGTGCTCTGAAGGAGTAACAGCCGCGTGGTCACATCTCACTCGATCTTTGTCGCCTCTCTCTCTTGATCTAGTTGGCACCCGATCCGGTCATATGACCGATCGGGGGGTGAGTATCTGTATCTTCTTGCTGGGTTAACAGTGTAAAGTGCGGTATTTCACGGACAGTTGTCCGCCGTAGTAGGAGTACAAGGCTGGTATCAGTAACTAGTCACAGGGAGGGCCTCAAGTAGTGGGGTATCCGTGCTCCTTCATGATATATCACAGCTCCAAAGTTGTTAAAAGTTCTTGGTTGTTATCAACAGCTTCACAGATGTTCACATAATGTTTTTTTGCTTTATTTCAATGTCGCATGCCTTAATTAGTCAGCCTGCAGATCCTCTAGCATCAGAGCCAATTTATTTTGCGACCATTGCTTAGCACGGTCAGGCTCCGCCTCCGTAGGCTAGGGTTTTTTATTTTATTTTGGGGGGCTTTTTATTTTATAGGGCTATTAGATTAGGTGTAAATCATTTTTATTTTTGATACTGTGTTTTTTTTCGGTAATTTAGTGTTTTTTGTAATTAAGCGTTTATTTTTTATTGTAATTTAGTTATTTTTAATAGTAGATTTAAATAATTTTAGTAGGGTTAGGGTTTTTTTTAATATGTAATATAGTTAATTTTATTTCTAGTTTAATGTAGTTTAGTATAAAAGTTAGGGTAGGTTAATTAATAGTTTAATATAGTTTATTTTAATTCTACAGGTAAGTTTTAATTTATTATAAGATAGGGATGTTGTAATTGTAATGTAAAGTTAGCGGGTTTAGGGGTTAATAGCTTAATTTAGTTTATGGCGATGTGGGGGGCTGGTGATTTAGGGGTTAATACGTTTAGTTAATGGTAGTGATGTGGGTTAATAACTTTATTTAGGTTGCAGCGAGGTCCGGGAGCGGCGGGATATGGGTTAATACTTTTATTTAGTTGCGGCGGTGTCGGGGAGCGGCGGGATAGGGGTTAATAACATTATGTAGGTGGTGGTGATGTCGGTGCGGCAGATAAGGGGTGTTTAGACTCAGGTTTATGTTAGGGTGCTAGGTGTAAACGTTACTGGTTTTCTACCTTAGAAATCAATGGGATATCTGGCAGCTTTTGCTGCTTTCAGACTCCCATTGATTCCTATGGCATCCGCGGCCTCCAGGGTGGCGGATTGAAAACCAGGTACGCTGGTGTACCGGTTAACTATTTGATAACTTTTAAAAAGTGTCAAATAGTGCTGAACATCTGTAATGACGTAAGCATTGATCTGTGTCGGATTGAGACAGGCAGATTGTAAATTTAGTACTAAAACTAAGAAAATTATCTCTTCATCAAATAAAAAAGAATTTCTCATTCAGGATACTATCAGATGTTCAGATATGGGGGTTATTTACCTCACTGAATGCCCATGTCATCAACAATACATAGGTCAAACCCAACGTACTTTGAGGGACCGTATCAGAGAACATCTCTGCAATATAAAAAATGGATTCGAAAAACATTTACTATA
Source organism: Bombina bombina (assembly GCF_027579735.1). Taxonomy (NCBI): domain Eukaryota; kingdom Metazoa; phylum Chordata; class Amphibia; order Anura; family Bombinatoridae; genus Bombina; species Bombina bombina. Next base: position 157,605,907 of record NC_069502.1, read on the forward strand.
TAAAAACTTTAAGGAAAGCCATAACCAAAGTCCCATAGGTCTTAAATATTGGGGTATAATGAAAGTTAAAAGAGATTGGAGAGGAGGAGACTTTGAGAGAAAACTCCTCTACCATGAAGCAAATTTAATTTACAACATGGGTACTTTAACCCCAAATGGCATAATGCTGAGCTAGATTTAAATCCATTTATAACAGCATCTTAAGTTAATTATTTTTAACTTAAATTTTTAAACTATTTAAATGTAATTATAAGAAACCTTTTATAATAATTAACTTTTACATTATAGCATTAATGTTCATCTACTTTTCTAGCACTTAATAATATTCAATGTATAAATTTCACCATATCACAGTATATCTTTCATAATATATCTTTTTCACACAGACTATATAGACAAATATAGTTATTATAATTAAAATATCCTTGAACCTTCCCTTCAACACTTCCAAATATTTGATATCAAACTCTAATTATAATTTATTAATTTATAGAAATGTCACATATCCTATTAATACAATTAATATTTATTATAAATTATTATTATTATTAATTTTATTTTTATTTTACATTAACCCTATATCTATTCTATTTTATTTTTATTTTTATTTAGAATAATTTCATATTGCATTCCTCATTATATTTACTATATTTTTTCCAATAATTAACTTAATAATGAACAACCTTGCTATGAAATATGTGCAAAGTTCATTCTCACTCTCCCTCAATATAATGCATTTTAGAATATAATTTATTTTGAGTGAAATTGTTTTTTAAGAAGTTTGATAGCTACCGGTGGAATAAAATTCCTTTAAGAGGAGGTACAAGAAAGAAGGAAATGCCTTTAGACAGTTATAAAAGAATACAACAAAGAAAAGGAAGTCATCTTGATAAAGGCCATTAACAGGCTGAAACGCGTAGATGCATGATCTGATCCACCAGATTTTACTATAACAGAGTGCTCTGTGAACTTTTAACTGGAATTTAACACTGCAAGAAGAATTTTGAAAACAAACAACTTTTGAATTTCACGCCGAAATATATGAGCTCCGATTTGTTTCTACAGTCCATGTGACCACAAATGCGGAAGTGACAGTGTATTGTAGAGCTACCTCGGCACACAAACAGACAGACCGGGTATTCTTAGCGTGTCGTGTGCAGCCACACAGTGAAGGAAAACTCCGAAGTGGTGAAGTATACCTGGGCTCCTAAAGTTATATAACTTGTTGTTTCATTATACTGAAGATACTGTGTCAATATATAATTAACGCTATCAGTTAACGACTTGAAGCTCCTTCCGCTACCTCCGCATCTTTTTCTCTTTAAAGGGACATTTGGATAGTATAACAAATGTTATAACCACATTGCTTTTTCGAAAAATGCCAAAGACTTCCTTTGTCATATTCTGCCAGCAGATTCCTTTCTCAAACGGACTTTGTTTTTAATAATACCACTTTGTATCTAATCATTTGAGACTATATTGTTTTTTGTCTGGTTTTTCATAATCACATTTCTCATTGCTACATTTTACTATTTACATATCTTATATTAATAGCTCTACAGAAATCCACCGGTGGTCTAATACGAGTTTTTCATTAATTGTTACTTTTTAGGCACTTGTATTAAATGTATTGTATTATATCATAAGATAATTTACAGATAAATTATTAATCCATTGTTGAGTGTGATAGCTTTTTTAGCGCGTTTCCTTTTTTCTTTTATTTTTTAAACCAGGCTGTTTTTAGCAGAGACACCCTCTTTAGGAATTGCTTATCCCACTCTCTTAGTTTTCACTACTTTTTCTTTTTGACTGGATCATATGTTACGTCACAGATTTCAACTTTTGCCGGTCTGTAGGCTTTGATAACTAGGTCAAATCAAGCTTAACACAATTATGCTGCAGAACTCTAGTGTATTTGCGGTTGACGGCTTGATAAATATCCCCCATAGTATCAATCACATTTATGATAGATAATCAATGCAATTCTTGCTTCTATGTGCTTGAAGTATAAGGTGAAAAAGAATGTGGACACAAAGCCAATGTACAGAGATCAAGAAATAGAAGGAACAAGAATGGAGGAAGGGTATATAGAGAGGTAGAAAGAAGAAACATGACATAAGATGTTATATTGGAAAACCTGATCATAGAGCAATGATGCTGGGTAGATGGAAAACGCACTGGTAGATTTGTGAGTCTGTTAGATACTGTTTCCAGTTTACCTTCTGGATTGATTCAGTGTTGTGTGATCAGAGACATCTATGAGATGGGCAACCGAGAACAATATATGCAGACACTGTGAGGAGCACTTTTAAAGAAAGATCAGTGGATCATTAAGAGCATCTTCACTGTTACTATAGGATTTCATACTGCTAGTTATAGAATTTCAACCAATTCTGCATTGCAGTACAGTTCATATTGATTTATAGGCAAGAAACTTTGCTAAAATAAAGAGATAAGTTAATGAGATTCTACACTTATGGGCCTCTAGTTATCAACGTGTCTACTTACCTGCATTCGCTGCCCCAATACGCTCGCCTAAGCTCACCTAAGCTCGCCTAACATCGCCGCCGCTAACCTGAATACGTTCGCCAAGAAATCTGTCAAGAAGCCGCGCACCAAGTACAGAGCGGTGAGCAGCGGACTGTTGTTAACTGACAGTCATTGATCTCGCTGCTCATCGGCTTCTTCGCAGCTCTCTTGCTAGCCTGTCACTAAGCACCCACACTATACTATAATGCTATACCCCCTAACTTATTAACCCCTAAACCGACGCTCCCGGACCCCGCCGCAACTATCATAAATATATTAACCCCTACTCCCCTGCTCCCGGACCCCACCGCCACTATAATAAATATATGAACCCCTAAACCGCCGCTCCCGGACCCCACCGCCACCTACATTATACCTATTAACCCCTAATCTGCTGCCCCTATACCGCCGCCACCTACATAAAGTTATTAACCCCTATCCTGCCGATCCTAGACCCTGCCGCCAATAAATTAATTGTTTAACCCCTAAACCGCCACACCCGGAGCCCTCCGCCACCTACATTACATTGATTAACCCCTAATCTACACCCCTACACCGCCGCCAATATATTAAATTAATTAACCCCAAAACCTAAGTCTAACCCTAACCCTAACACCCCCTTAACTTAAATATTATTTAAAATAATCTAAATAATTAAATAAATTAATCCTATTTAAAACTAAATACTTACCTATAAAATAAACCCTAAGATAGCTATAAAATAATTAATAATTACATTATAGATATTTTAGGGTTTATTTTTATTTTACAGGCAACTTTGTATTTATTTTAACTAGGTACAATAGTTATTAAATAGTTATTAACTATTTAATAGCAACCTAGTTAAAATAATTACAAATTTACCTGTAAAATAAATCCTAACCTTAGTTACAAATACACCTAACACTACACTATCAATAAATTAATAAAATAAATTAACTACAATTATCTAAAATAAAATACAATTAAATAAACTAAACTATATTACAAAAAATAAAAAAATATTACAAGAAGCTTAATCTAATTAAACCTAATCTAAGCCCCCTAATAAAATAAGAAAGCCGCCCAAAATAATAAAATTCCCTATCCTAAACTAAATTACAAATAGCCCTTAAAAGGGCCTTTTGCGGGGCATTGCCCCAAAGTAATAAACTCTTTTACCAGCCCTTAAAAGGGCTTTTTGCGGGGCATTGCCCCAAAGTAATCAGCTCTTTTACCTGTAAAAAACATAAATACAATACCCCCCCAACATTACAACCCACACACCCCTACTCTAAAACCCACCCGATCCCCCCTTAAAAGAAACTAACACTACCCCATTGAAGATCACCATACCTTGAGCCGTCTTCACCCAGCCGGGCACTACTGGTCATCCGATGGGGCAGAAGAGGACATCCGGACCGGCAGAAGTCTTCATCCTATCCGGGCAGAAGAGGACATCCGGACCGGCAGACATCTTCATCCAAGCGGCATCTTCTATCTTCATCCTTCCGGTGATGAGCGGCTCCATCTTGAAGACCTCCGGCGTAGAACATCCTTCTAGGCCGACGACTACCAGACGAATGGCTGGTCCTTTAAATGACGTCATCCAAGATGGCATCCCTCGAATTTCGATTGGCTGATAGGATTCTATAAGCAAATCGGAATTAAGGTAGGAAAAATACGATTGGCTGATGTAATCAGCCAATCGGATTAAAGTTCAATCCGATTGGCTGATTGGATCAGCCAATAGAATTGACCTCTCATTCTATTGGCTGATCCAATCAGCCAATCGGATTTTTCCTACCTTAATTCCGATTGGCTGATAGAATCCTATCAGCCAATCGGAATTCGAGGGACGCCATCTTGGATGACGTCATTTAAAGGACCAGCCATTCTTCGGGTAGTCGTCGGTCTAGAAGGATGTTCCGCGCCGGAGGTCTTCAAGATGGAGCCGCACATTGCCGGAAGGATGAAGATAGAAGATGCTACTTGGATGAAGATGTCTGCCGGTCCGGATGTCCTCTTCTGCCCGGATAGGATGAAGACTTCTGCCAGTCCGGATGTCCTCTTCTGCCCCATCGGATGACTAGTGGTGCCCGGCTGGATGAAAACGGCTCAAGGTAGGGTGATCTTCATTGGGGTAGTGTTAGTTTTTTTAAGGGGGGATTGGGTGGGATTTAGAGTAGGAGTATGTGGGTGGTGGGTTGTAATGTTGGGGGGGTATTGTATTTATTTTTTTTTACAGGTAAAAGAGCTGATTACTTTGGGGCAATGCCCCGCAAAAAGTCCTTTTAAGGGCTGGTAAAAGAGCTGATTACTTTGGGGCAATGCCCCGCAAAAGGCCCTTTTAAGGGCTATTTGTAATTTAGTGTAGGGTAGGGCATTTTATTATTTTGGGGGGCTTTTTTATTTTATTAGGAGGCTTAGATTAGGTTAATTAGTTTAAACTTCTTCTAATTTTTCTTTTATTTTCTGTAATTTAGAGTTGGTTTTTTTTTGTACTTTAGTTATTTTTAGTTAATTTTATTTAATATTAGGTAATTGTAGTTAATTAATTTATTTAATGATAGTGGAGTGTTAGGTGTAGTTGTAACTTAGGTTAGGATTTATTTTATATGTATTTTTGTATTTATTTTAATTAGGAAGTTATTAAATAGTTAATAGCTATTTAATAACTATTGTACCTAGTTAAAATAAATACAAAGTTGCCTGTAATATAAAAATAAACCCTAAAATAGCTATAATGTAATTATTAATTATATTGTAGCTATCTTAGGGTTTATTTTATAGGTAATATTTAGTTTTAAATAGGATTAATTTATTTAATTATAGGAATATTTATTTAGATTAATTTAAATAATATTTAAGTTAGGGGTTAGGGTTAGACTTAGGTTTTGGTGTTAATTCATTTAATATATTGGCAGCGGTGTAGGGGTGTAGATTAGGGGTTAATCAATGTACTGTAGGTGGTGGGGGTGTAGGGGGGGTAGATTAGGGGTTAATCAATGTACTGTAGGTGGCGGCGGTGTAGGGGGGGCAGGATAGGGGTTAATAAATGTAATGTACGTGGCGGAGGGCTCCGGGTGTGGCGGTTTAGGGGTTAAACAATTAATTTATTTGAGGGGGGGTCCGGGATCGGCAGGATAGGGGTTAATAACTTTATGTAGATGGCGGCGGTATAGGGTGTGGCAGATTAGGGGTTAATAGGTATAATGTAGGTGGCGGCGGGGTCCAGGAGTGGCGGTTTAGGGGTTCATATATTCATTATAGTTGCGGTGGGGTCCGGGAGCGGCAGTTTAGGGGTTAATAAGTATAAAGTAGGTGGCAGCGGTGTAGGGGGGGAAGATTAGGGGTGTTTAGACTCGGGGTACATGTTTAGGCGATGGGATATCGGGCAGCTGTGAACATGAGCTCTCGCTGCTGTCAGACTCCCATTGATTCCTATGGTATCCGCCGCCTCCAGGGCGGCAATTGAAAACCAGGTACGCTGGGCCGGAATTGTGGCGAGCGTACCTGCTAGTTCTTTGATAACTAGCAAAAGTAGTCAGATTGTGCCGAACTTGTGTTCGGAACATCTGGAGTGACGTAACCATCGATCTGTGTCGGACTGAGTCTGGCGGATCGTATGTTACATCACTAAATTCTACTTTTGCTGGGCCGTAGGGCTTGATAACTACAGCGACTCAGCCTCGCCACAAATACGCTGCGGAATCCCAGCGTATTTGCGGTTAACAGCTTGATAACTAGAGGCCATGGTCTTGAAGAAAGAGCTTATTTTGCAGCAAAAATAAAAAAGTACAAGAAAAGTGCTCATTTTTATAATTCACTAATACAAATGGAAAATGCTTCCTAAAGAAAGTCTACCTTTGGCTTGAAGCACATTTTAAATTGTGATGGTTCAATTTACAAAATTAAAATAACATTTTATTGTGAAAACTCTGTTAACTGCTCTTTTTTTGTAGTTTCTTCTGTGTTGTTTGTTTGTGTTTTAAAGAATCAAAAACATGAAAATACATATGGTTAAGATTAAACAGCTGATAGTTCTGCAAGCGCATTTATAAATCTAACTATCCTTAAGCCACAATTTCCTCCTATTCATGTCACTTCAATAAATGTGAGTACATTTCTAACTCTCTTTCTCTATCACTTACTTTTATCTTTCCATTTCACTGTAAAACGTAACTTAATCATCACTCACAAGCTACACTGATCCTTTCATCGCTTTCAAGTTATTCCAGACCCTCGCTAAACATAAATCTTGGCATCTCTTACTCTATGTTATTTTGCTCCTATGCACTAAATGTTGTCCATTTCACCTGCATCATCATTCAAATCCTATTTTTTTAAATGGTATTTTATACTACCTCATTTTGAACAGCATGTCCTAAACATTTTTGTAGCAACCAATGGTATACTTTTTTTTAATACAAATTATAATAGCAATCGAAGTACTCTATATTATATTTTTTATTTAAATTAATGTGTCAGTTATAGATGTTAAAACTAAAACTAATTATGTATTTTCATCAACTGCTTATTGACATTACTTTTTGCTTTCATGCAAACAACAAAGGCAGCACTTTGGCTAAGCTCCTGACACTGCTTATTTTTACCCTTTGTTCCAGTACATTATTGTATTTGTAATTTATCTGTTCTCTGTCAGAACACCTGAAGCATGACTGAATCTTGCATGGCTCAAACTGTTAACTCCAAGAAAACAGCACGTCTTCCAATCTTCCTTTGTAACAGTAAAAACTGTAGCAGTATTTAGATGTATGCTTTCTTTTAAAATATTATCAGTTGAGTAATTCAGTGCTATGATTTTTCTTTTTACAGTTTTAGTTTACATATATTGTTTACGCTAGTTGTTTTCTTTATCTTTCTGCATTATCTACATTCCACACGTATGAATCATGCATTTGTTTTAATGGTTTTTAATCATAAAGGCAAACGAGATTCAGAACATTCTCACTTTCATAAATTATTGAAGTGATACATAAAATGCAACAAAACTTCAAATGTAGCACAATCAGAAAGGTCAGATTTCAAATAAATAAAAATGTGCATATCAACTAGATCTCAATGGGTTTCCAATATAGCTATTACTTTAACGGGACATCCTAATTCCAAAAAAATATTTTCTCTAATTCAGTAGAGCATGCCATTTATGCATTAAAGAGACTCACTTACTAGCTGTGTAAACCCTTTAAAGTGGATAAACACATAAATAAAGACCCACGCAGGAGCTGCAAGCTTCTGAGCAAAAAACTACTGGTATGAACCAATCAAGAGCTGGTGTAACATGTGGGCATCAATCAAAATGTCTTCAGCTCCCGAGCAGGAAATGTCTGGTGAATGGTAGCTGAATGAGACAGCTGCTTTTAATTGGTTCACTAGCACTTCCTGTTTAGGAGCTTGTAGCTCCTGATGGATATTTTACTCCTTTGTTTAACCTCTTTGTGGATATTACACATTGTTATCTAATGTAAAAGTGCAATGGTCTAGCAAATATTCTTTCTTGTTTTTGGTTGTAATAAACACAAGTACTTAAATTGAAGACAACAAGTAAAGGATATATTGTAGAAACATTTGGAAAATATAGACCTAGCTGTGCTTCTTGGTAAAATAAAAATACACCTAGGTTGCTATGAAGTGACTTTGTAAGAATATACAGTATAATACATTAAATGGCATAGATTCAATAAAACCTGTTCATAACCTGAACAGTAAAGCCTGTCTATAAAACTCATACCTATAACTAACTTGCGCAGTTCACAAAGATTTGTACCCCAGTCACATACACAATTTGTGAGTCATTTTCAATTATAGTCAACAGAGCAGCACGGTGAAGGATATCATTATGACGATAATATGTTACAGGTATACCTCACTTTACAGCGCTTCACTTTACAGCGTTTCGCTAATACAGCGCTTTGTGGAGCTGAAGTTCATCCTCCAGTGATTTTGAAACAGTGCTGTAATCATCGTGAGATTGCGAGAAAAGTGACTGGCACCATTTTGTTATGATTAGTTCACTCTGTTTACAGCATTACAGTGCAATCTGTGTCTCAGTGCTATAGTCTGGCAAATTTTACTACAGTAATTGTCACTATTTTACAGGTACAGTATTTATTGAATACTGTGCTGTGCTAGTGTTAAACTAAACCTAGCACTATTGCACCCCTAATATATGTTAGTTCAAACATGTTTTCAAGTTTTTAAACACACTGGCAAGTGAAAAGAAAGCTAAAACTGCCTTGTTTCACTTTAAGGTGGTTTTCACTTTACAGCGGGGCTAACCCGCTGTATGAGCGGGGTATACCTGTATTTATGAATTTTACATGCTGGGCCAAAGTGTAGGTGACCACCCGAAGTATTTCTTTTATGATTCAGATTTAGGGGTCAATTTATCAAGATCCGTACGGAGCCCTGAAGGGTCGCCGTAAACAGAATTTATGCATTTATGACCGCTGCTCCATAACTTGCCTGCCTGCTTTGAGGCGGCGGACAGAAATCAACCTGATCGAATACGATCAGGTTGATTAACACACCCTGCTAGCGGCCGATTGGCTGCAAATCTGCAGGGGGCGGTATTGCACAAGCAGTTCACTAGAACTGCTGGTGCAATGATAAATGCCAAGAGCGCATGCTGTCAGCATTTATCTATGTGCAGCGGCCATGATCCGCTGGTTCAATGATAAATGCAGACAGCGTATGCTGTCGGCATTTATCAATGTGTGGCAGACATGATACGCTACATTGTATCATGTCCGTCCGCACAATAATAAATAGACCCCAGAGAATACTATTTTAAACAGCATTCCAATTTACTTCTATTATCTAATTTGCTTAATTCTTTAGATATCCTTTGTTTAAGAAATAGCAAAGCACATGGGTAAGCGAATTACACGGGGCATCTATGTGCAGCCATCAATCAGCAGCTACTGAGACTATTTAGATATGCTTTTCAACAAAGATATCAAGAGAATAAAGCAAATTAGATAATAGAAGCAAATTGGAATGTTGTTTAAAATTGTATGATCTTTCTAAATAGTGAAAGAAAAATTTTGAGTTTCTTGTCCCTTTAATGAAGGGGCCCAAAGTAGGCCAAAACGATCATATGGGGTTGCCATGTTCCTTGTTCAGAGAGGGATTGCCAGATATTTCGGGGCTGGACTAACATTGTTAGGGGGATCAGACTGATCTAATTCAGGATAGCTGGGCTAAAAGAAGCAATCATATCCCAGATGTTAAATCACCATAGAACAAGCTACTGCGCCATTGTTCATTACTGAGAGGGCGCTTCTCTTTCTGTTTGTATTCACACCTCTAGAATGCCCTGAAATGTTCTATGTATTGAGACTTCATTAACTTTACAAAACAGATCAAATATTTTAAAATTACAAACATTAACACAAAATCATTTTGCAAGCGTTTTTTCCTATGTGTTACAGTTGTAATTATTCTTTTTTTATCCTTCTAGCAGTTCTCATTTGATGTGCGAGATATGATGTTCACTTTATGTAACTATAGATGTTAATAGCTGGAACACCCACTTATAAAATACTGGGAAAAAAACAGGTGAAGTGATGTTCAATCAATTTCCAACTGTATCTCACCTTTACAACAGAGTTCCTCAGCAACCTCATGATCATCCATGAATCTGGGTTATTTGATGGTTATTGCAACTTAATATTCCATTTCTATCCTGCACATGGGAAACAGTGACTTCTTGTGCAGTAGCATGTCAAGTGTGGTTGTCATTTTTATCTTCATTCATTCAAGTGTACCATCAGTATAAATGGTATGGTGAGATTATCTATGATATCTCGTCAGTGCTACAAGGACCCTCAAATTATTTTAGAAAGGCAAATTTTAACTTGTGAATTCTTTATCTAGCTATGAAGAGTTATGGATGTGAAGGAGAGAAACATTCATTGAAATATATTTTATTTGCCAACAAAGATAGATAACACAGACACATAAGTCTCTAGTTAAAGTGAGGAAAATCAGCACTGATTTATAAATATAGAAATATAAATATAAGAAAAAATCTTTATTAGTATAATTTATGTTTTAGCAGCATTCTCCAGAGGTGAAAAAGTTAAAATAATATATATATATATATATATATATATATATATATACTGGATCCAAATAGTGCACTCTCACTTGCCAACCCTAAACATAGACCAGGGTGCTTAAAGTAATATGCAAACAAGTCAGGTAATAAGCACTCACTGGATTTAAGCACAACACACTTTATTAGGCAATGACGTTTCGGGGCATTCACCCCTTCTTCAGACAACCCAAAATGTGATACAAGCAGTGTTATATACCTAGCAAAACCCCTCCCCCATCTAATCTCAGCCAATCCAATACATCAAATCAAATCAATAGGAAATGTATACAAACATATCAACAAAGCAAATCAACATCAGTGTATTATCATCAATACTATATATATTCATCAAAAAGAGGACGGCACTCACGGGGTCTTATCCATAACAGTTTAATAAATATGACGTTTCAGGGTCTCCCCCTTTATCTGTATATTTGATAAAGGGGGAGACCCCGAAACATCATATTTATTAAACTGTTATGGATAAGACCCAGTGAGTGCCGTCCTCTTTTTGATGAATATATACACAATTACTGAGCACCCTGGGCATTGAGATATTACTAAAGGATACCTGGAGTGCTTTACCGAGTTTTGATGTCTATATATATATATATATATATATATATATATATATATATATCCAACACAAACATATAATATACAAACACATATAGCTGTGATACACAATATACAAAACACAAGTTGATGCCTTTAGGATGTTGTTAGAGAGTCATTGGCACACATAAGAGTTTCACATGTGCAACACCCTGCTGCTCCAGACCCTGTAAGAATGAATTCTTATAGCCTGGAACTTAGGCTGTGTGTATGTGCCCACACCGCTGCTTGGATCCTTTTGAGTGATGAACTTTTACCTACTAATACTGCTGATGCTGAATGGCTTTAGCCTTCCTCAATTTCATCTCACCTTAGCTTTACATAGATCCCAAAAATATCCTGCCCAGATGTTAACTTCTCAACAGGGTCTGGAGCAGCAGGGTGTTGCACATGTGGAACTCTTATGTGTACCAATTTTTTTTCTATATTTATAAATCAAGAGTGCTGATTTCCTTTACTTTTAGTAGAGACTTGCAAGTCTCTGTTGTCTATCTTTGTTGGCAAATAAAATATTTAAAGGGACAGTCTACACCAGAATTTTTATTGTTTTAAAAGATAGATAATTCCTTTATTACCCATTTCCCAGTTTTGCATAACCAACACAGTTATAATAATATACTTTTAACCTCTGTGATTATCTTGTATCTAAGCCTCTGCAAACTGCCCCTTTTTTCAGTTCTTTTGACAGACTTGCAGTCTAGCCAATCAGTGCCTGCTCCCAGATTACTTCACGTGCACAAGCACAGTGTTATCTATATAAAATATGTGAACTAACACCCTCTAGTGGTGAAAAACTGTTAAAATGCAATCTGAAAGAGGTGGGCTTCAAGGTCTAAGAAATTAGCATATGAACCTCCTAGGTTAAGCTTTCAACTAAGAATACCAAGAGAACAAAGCAAAATTGGTGATAAAAGTAAATTGGAAAATGGTTTAAAATTACATGCTCTATCTGAATCATGAAAATTTATTTTGGCCTAGACTGTCCCTTTAAGGGTCTGCACCATTTAAGTTTTCAATGGCTGCTTTATTAACATTAATTTATTAAAATATAATATAAAAAAAAATCCTAAAGATTGTGTGTGATTTCTCTACATGAAGGTGAGGTTTTGAGCATCAGGCCCTAAAGGGCCTATTTATCACGCTCCGTATGGAGCTTGATGCCCCGTGTTTCTCGAGAGCCTTCAGGCTTGCCAGAAACACAAGTTTTCTTGTGTCCATAACCTGTCCGCCTGCTCTGAGGCGGCAGACGGACATCACCAAAAATCAACCCGATCCAATATGATCGGGTTGATTGACACCCCATGCTAGCGGTCGATTGGCTGCAAATCTACAGGGGGCGGTATTGCACCAGCATTTCACTAGAACTGCTGGTGCAATGATAAATGCCGAGAGTCTATGCTGTTGGCATTTATCGATGTGCAGCGGACATGATCTGCAATATAGGATCATGTCCGCTCGCATCATGATAAATAGGCCCCTAAGTCTTTATATTGGGAATTCAAACAGTATCTACACAAAACATTTTACATCAATGTTCAATTTAATTTGCACTGCAGTATTTTTTCATTTTGATTATAAAAAACATTTTTGCAATGTACTTTAATTTGCAAAACACTTCATTTAAATGTACTACAGCCCTTTTAAAATGAAATCTATATGGCCTATTTAGGGCTAGATTACAAGTTATGCGCTACTTAACAAGTGGCTGGTTATTACTACTGCAAGCTCATTGTAGCAATTAGGGTTTATAAAATTAACCAGAGATCAGATCTCTAGTTATTTTTTTAAATGTGACCCAAATTCCCCCAAAATCAATTGTTATATACTTTATTTTTGAATTGCGATCTATAAGAACTGTGTGTTCCCAGTAAATATATATGTATATGCTTATATACATATATATTTACGTGTTAATATGTGTATATACTCATAGTAACACATACTTATAAATGGATATATGCATATACATTTACATCTTGCTGCTATCGCTGGGCTACTTACCCACTTTGCTGCACCATGTTCTCATGCCGTGTCTGATGGTATGAGAACGAGGCTCCCATTTGAGTTTATGGAAGCGTGCTCTTGTGAGCGCAATGCTTCCCAGCAATGCGAACGCGTGCTCGTGTTCGCATTGCTGTCAACTTACAATACCAGTGCACATTAGCATGCACTGGTATTACTCAATGGAGCGCAAATATCGCTTTCACTAATGCGATATTTAGAGCTCCACTTCTAATCTGGCCCTTGGGTATTAAAAAGCTTTAAAAAGCATTAAACAGCCTTGAATTTACCATTTGCATTATGGTTGTGACACTATTTTTTTGTAAGGTAAAACTGTAAAATAATATCACAAATTTGAAATAATAATTAGAAGCACAATGAAGAAACTATTATGGTTTAAGCATTACATGATTTATTCCATTTAATCTTACTATACAGAGCTTAGGGTAATTTGTTAACACTTTATGATTATTTTTATCTCAGC